>NC_142678.1:8125858-8325858 GCF_964200805.1 Pocillopora damicornis
AGGGAAATAGTCGCGTTATTGCGAATTTCCTTGGGTCAGCGAAAATGCTTCAAATTGACCAGACTTGCGATACCGGGCCAAAATTGAAGCGAGATACTGGTTGCAGTCAACTTCCGGAGACTAAGCCGACTTTAACGAACGACTTTAACAGGAGGTTTGCGTAGGATATCAAACGTTCGAGGTCTACAGTGGACTGCTTGTAGTCTGTTTTTTTTCGATCGCAAGCAAGAGTTTTGGGCGAGAAGATATTGGGAAAGTAAAACTTAGCACGTGATAGGGCTATCCCGACCCAGCTTCTTTCCAGTGCATGGGGCTGACAAAAAGCAGTACTGAACCAAACATTATTTACTTGGAAAGCGGAAATTACACTTAAAATGTAAGAAGTTTATCGGCCTACTATTTATAGGATAAACATTAATGCCGGACAAGTTCAAGGTTTGATAATTTGATCAGGGATTAAAAGAAACAAACTGACGAAGAATAATTTGATAGTAAAGCACCTTTGGAGAAACTGTCCTCCAGCCCGTCGAGTCAAACGGCACTTTCTTCTTGTCCAGTGATTCATTTTTCAAGTAGTCACTAAAAAAAGGAACACGCCTGACAATGAATTTCCACAAGATGGAAGTGGATATAGATGGAACACTACAACTTTTAGTTTTTTCTAATCATTATTATTTCTATCGGTTTAATCTCATTTTTCTCCATACTGGTGCGCGACGCAGTGGTCCAGCGGTTGGTAAAATGGACCTGGGTGGGGGGGGGGGGGGGGAAAAGAGAGAAATGGTGTGCTGTTTCTCACCTTAGTGCAGACAGGCATTGTGGATTGGAACCTTTGAGCGAGTCGTAATATGAGATACGTTTCCTATTAAAATCGATCACCTGAAGAACGAAGAGAACAAACTATAAGAGATCCGTCTATAACTTGACCTGAACTGACCATGTTGAGTCAAACAACCTGAATAAAGCTAAATAATCGTGCCTAAATATTCATATCATTACGTCCTCACGGCGTCGTATTCATTCTCATAGTTCTGCCGTTCAACCAAATGTAAATGTCCTGAAACACTCTCTTACATTTGAAAACGCAGCGCTGATACCACCGTTGTTTATCGTCGTAGTGCGGATGAAAAATGGCTTTACAAGATTTCCAGTGAGGACAAAATTATTTGCCAAGTGTGAACGGAGGCCAAAACGATCTTCGAGTGAATATCTAATTTTGTTCAATTGCATTATTTAATATGCCTTGTCGGAGGATCTGAATTGGCTAAAAAACGCAACATTAGTAACAAGAACGGGGATGAAAGGTTTTACAGTGAACTTTCTTACCGCGAGACACCAATGCATCCCTAGATGAATAGGAACAAGTACCACGTCCATCGCAAAAATATCCACCTACAACAACATCAAATACAAAATGAATGAAACCAAACACTTCAAACAATTGTTATTACTAAAGGGTGTAGAACTAAATAAACTATTAAAACAGTTGTTACAAATGCTCCAAAAGCACCCCTCCCCTTGGGGGGTCCTCATCGGTTTCCAAGGCTTGTAGACGCGCGGCTTGTGCACAATCGCGCCTGACTACTCACTAGGTATTTGTTATTAAATAAATACCAACAACAAAAGCAGCTTAAAAATATCAATCGACAATCTCTTGAAAACATTGATCAGGTTATCTTTTCGCAGCACAAGGGGCTAAATTGGACTAACTAAGGTGACCACAATTCGTGGAGAAGAAACACGCACAAAATCATGTTCCTTACCTTTTTCGTCCACCGTTTAAGGCTGGCATATCCTGATTTGATCAGTTTCGGATAAAAGAATGAATTAAAGGCGTGCACTTTCACATTTCCTTGTTGGTTGCTTCTCTCCATGATCAGGTTGAAAAAGAAGTTGATTATCTGCAAGATAATTGACGTAAAAAAAACACACAAATCAAATGGTATTGTTATCTGAAAACGCCTCAGCCATCTCTTATGTCTTGATAACTTTCTGAGTAGGATCCCCTAGCTATCATGTTAGAGTAATTTTCAGTTGAGTTTCGAAACTAATCTGGGATTAATTTGGTTTTGGCTCACTTCGCGATGTGATTGGCCCAAAAAATTCGCGCCATCCCTTCAACCAATCATATTCAGACTAAAACCGTTCGCAACTTCTTCACTCGTGTTTTCCAGCATGCGAAGCAATTAGCTTCGTTTTACTTTCAGTTGTAATAGACCTCTTTCGTGTCCATCCTCTCCCGTTACCACATAAAGTTCCTTGAAAGTTGGCTAGTACCCAATCACACTCCCAAGAGGGGAGGGGCAATGTGAGACGTGAATTGACTCCTTGACGTAAATGACGAAACACAGTGGCCCACGCTAGTTCTCCAATCCGCTTGTCCATTCCGGAGCTAGAATACAGTCTGTATGCCCGAGCTGTCTCCAGCCCATCTTCAAATGCCAATTTTAAATACCCTTCACCTCAGCTTACCTCATCATTGAGCCAGTTCAGATTACTGAGAGTTGCCACGTCACTTCTCTTCAGAGTCACTCGGAAGCCTTCAACAAGAGGATCTTCAGAATACCCAGGGGCTAGTGCTGCATCAACCTAAAGAAGGATTTTGAATGAAGAACTCTTCCTCTAAACAAAAACCTGGTAACTAATACAGAGGGCTAGGTCAACGCTTTGTAAGTCGCTACAGCATAACCGACAGGATGATTTCTTTGAACGTTCCTACTGCAAAAATAACTTGAAAGAACTCTGCCAATTGTATCTCAACTTAATTCAAAAGCAATCCGTTCTTATTCTTTCCAGTTTTACCCGCCTTTGTTCGTGATTGGCTTATCTATGTTTTGTTGATTGTGTTATCTGATCGTCCGCGAGAGAGTGTTCTTGTCTTGGTGACAACAACTGACGTTTCGAAAACGTGAGCGTTGACTCGTTTGAAGGGAGCAAAGCCAAAGAAACAGAAACAAAACTCGTCAATATAAAAATACTCAAACCACATGTGATCCAAGCCGTGTGAGAAGTGAAGGCTTTTGCTTCCACCCCGCCACCCTTGCTCCTAAGTAAGGATGAAAGTAAGAAAGTAAGTCAAAGCATTTTGAACTCACCATTCTCTCCATTTCATCCGTGAGCGGCACAAACGAGTCTGTTATTTCTTCTACTTCTTCCTCTGCCTGGTAAAGAACATATGCGATCTCATAAACTTTTTAGCACGAATTTACATTTAACCATTAAGGTATTCCAAGTAAGTAACTAAAGCGTTTGATGTCACTTAAACTATTTGTAACGTGAGCGCATATGAAAAGATCACGTGCATGTGTGAACACGAACGAGTCCCTCTCAGTTGAAAGAACACTTGGCTGGATATCGCTTAGAATTTCGAGATAACGATTCTTGCAATTGGAAAAGGATGCTTGGTGTACAATGCACAACTTCACAGATTATATATAACCGAAGGAGCAAACGCAGGGGATGCCCGAAGAGAACACCATCACACCGGTGAAATGCACGTCTCAGGATTAGAAGATCGTCTGGGTTTTTCAGGCTTCTGACCAGATAATTTCAAAATGGATAATTCCATTGAAAACGTTGGGGGTTAACTTAGACCCTATTTTTTTTAAAGCGCTGTAAAGTTGGAGTGAGAGAGCAGACAAAAAGTATTAACTCCCACTTTCCCAGAGAACTTTTTCTGTCATGAGCAGTTTGCTCTTACCTTGCTCATTCTCATTTCGCGGGCTGTTTTATCGTACATCATGCACTCACGAAATTAAAGCGTCGATGCTGTGTAAACAACTTAAAGATAGCACTGATTTAAAATACCTCTTCTTCCTCATCTTCGTCTAGTCCTAAGTTCCTTCTTCTCAGTCGTTCCTTTATCTAAAATCAAAGACAAGCCAGTATGAATATCAAATAATATAAGACATTAAATTTCAGCCATATTCGTACATGTAAATTATCCACCAAATAATATACTTGGAAATCATTTTGTTTAATCGTTTCCTCGACTAGGCGGACAAAAAACCTCCTTCATTTCACGTTTATGACTTGAAAATAACATTAAAACCCACATATTTTTTGCACATGTAAAGCTTGTACCGGCAGCTCGGTTTACGAGACAACAACATACTGGTATACATAGAAGCTCTATAATAAAAGTACTAAAAAATATATCCTTCCTATGGGAATCCCTACGATAGAGAAGGCAATTTTCCATCCCGTAACCCTGATAACCACGTGCATGCATCACTATTACAAGAAAAAGACGTCTACATTGTTCCTAGCACTTCGTTACTTAGGAAGTTTCAATGCACAAGGAATCCTGGTAGACTACATTACACTGTCATTTTTTATTGTGTGAAACAAAGGAGGCGAGATCTCAACAAATACAAGACCAGTCAGTCTATGATAATCGATAATAAATTGTAGATTTCTACAGTGCATAAAACTGTACCTTGTCTTTAATAGCTTGCGTTTCTTCTTCTCGCTGAAAGAGGGAAGTAATGGAAATGCCATCAGTATCACCTCACATCAGCTTCTTGATCGAACACAACAACAGTAAGACCTGTTTTTATATCGGTAGATTGATTTACGGATTACAGCTACTGTACATGCAACACGCAAATGCTGTGATAGAGCGAAATCAACCACAAGACTGTATGACTTAAGCTATAAAGTTAGTTAATGTATGCTCAAACGTTGACATCTCAAATCTACAGAGTGTGTGAACTGACTTATACACATCATAAATGTTTATAACGTTTGCGAACTGACTTCTACACGTTTGCGAACTGACTAGAGACGTTTGCGAAACGACCGTTGGCGAAACGACCGACATTCACTATTAAAGAGCAACTCTGCAAAACTGTTACCTTTTCCTTTATTGCTTTCAGTTTCTTTTCTTCTTTTGAAATCTCCCTTTGTCGGGCTAAACTATCCTCTGATAGGAGATTTCGCCTGTAAACCGAAAAAATAAACGAATGACAAAGTACTGAGTACTTTCGTTCTACGCGCACGCACAAGTCCGTTTGTCCTTCTTAGACAGCAGTCATGGGAAGATTTGTAGTATTTCTCTTCATAAAGATAAGGGTCCTGTTTGTCAGAAGAGTACCCTGTATATGTGGGCAAAGAGAATTTTTCGCTCACGTTAACACTGAATTGCCCCCTGTAGTAAGTACTCTAAGTATTGCCCTGCATGTATGTTTGTAGTGCAATATCTTATCACTTCAGAAAAAAAAAGGCCATTGATAAGTAATAACATGTGAAAACAGAAGTAGGATTAAGTCTTTGCTAACACATACCATCTTGTGGTCCAGTCCTCATCAAAAGGATTGTGAATATCAGACGTGTCCAGTGTCCTGTTGCTTTAAATAAAAAGGAACGAAATGAATGAAAAATTTACAAAATTGGAGACCAAGGAGACTCAAAGATAGGTTCTAAGAAGTAGGTAGCCTGTTTTGGGCGTTCAGTAAAAAAACGGAGCGAAATATCAAAACGGCACGATGGTAGCGGCACAGCGAAAACGAGGTAGGTTCTGCTCGACTCGACCCAAGTCTCTCTCAATTTTTTCGCTCCTCCGCTACTATCGCACTGTTTACCAACGCGCTTCGGTGTCATCAACGGAACACCTTGAATAGGCTTAGAAGTAGGAAAAAAATGCAGCTGTGATCATAAATCCTCTCAACTCTCAACATCCAAATTGTAATTCTCCCTACTATCTGCCATAAGTTTTCTTGTACATGAGACTAAAGTATTAGGTCCTATATCAAGATAACGTTCCCAAGCTGATAACTTCTTCCAATATCATCACCTGTGTCTGAGACGATGTAAAGTTTTCTGTTTATAACTAAGGAGGGCCAAAGGGTTATCAACACAACTACACAAGCAGTGAACACACAGTGCATTACATACAATTCTGCAAAGCATGGAGTATAATTTTCAATTTACCTTGATCTGGTGATACTGTTTGGAGGCGATATGTTGGTTGTACCTGTAAACCACAAATACAGTTCAAACTGTAACATGGAGCTAAATAAACCTACCTCCTACTTTTAAAAAAACTGTTATACAAGTTTTCAGTTAAAAGAAAATTTAAGTCTACTTTAAGGACGTGAAGTGCAGATGGTGGAGTGAGACTCTCCAACCACTTGATTATGAACTCGTTAGAAACCTACTGTGTACTAGGGGCTCATACACTCCTGTACTGTGTCAACCAGTTGTGTCAGAAATAGTCTACAAGTACATATGTCACATGCAGCCAGGTTGTGCAGACAGAGGCACAATTTTCAAAAGAATCTTTGTATAATGTTTAAATTCTATACCATGTAAGTTTTCTCTATATCACTGGGAGAGTTACTGCAAGAAACATCACTTAAAGTTTCAGCTTTGCAAAATACTTTTAGACCTCATTCTGTCAAATATTTCACCCCAGCACATCTAAACTTTGAAAAGAACTCTACACTAAATTAATACAAACCTGGTCTTGAATACAAGCTAACATCTGTTGTGACCTTACGTGACCTGTTGGCTGATCTCCTTGGAGATGCTGTTACTTTCAACCTTGTTGCTGACAGGGGAGGGGAGGCTGGAATAGTGAATGACACAGGGGGTGACACTAAGGTAGATCTTGGTGACAGGAGGCTTCCACTTCCAGACCTGAGTGGTAGAGCCATACAACATTATTCAAAAAAAAAAATTACAAATGATAGAGTGATTTTGTTTTACTGGTTTTTCTGACATCTCAGTGCTACAATTGAGGTATTGTACATGTATATGCCACTGATAACATGAGGAAAGCAATTTAAATGCCAATGTATGCAGAAGATGTTATTGTATCATGGTACACAGTTATTCATTTAAGTGGAGGTGAATAGTGGTGGATATTTAACCTTAGAACTCCCATGAGTGACCAAGACAGAATTTCTCCTCACAAATCAATACAATATTAACCAGATTAGTGATGAGAATAAAGAAGAATATCAATTTGGAGATAATTAGTTGATCCAGTACAAAATTCTCTGAACTAGCATTATAAGAATTGTATTGTTGACAGTAAGGAGAATAACAATTTGATCTGGAAGTTGAAGGATTAAACTAAGCCTTGAAGTTGCAAGGTGAATATCCCGAATTTTCACCAATTCTAAGTATAAAGCACACTAAAACCAAAATTAGTTCAACTCTGTCAATATACTGCAAAATGGTCAGAGATGAAACTCTTGACAAGATTTTGTCGCTTTGGCTGCTTGGAAATGAAAACCTTATTTGATGGGTGAAAACATAATTTTTATAATAGTTGGGGATATTTTGCAAGTTGTGTTGCATTTTTCTGAGCCTGTGGGGGTGAGGAAAATGCCAGCAACAAGAAAAAATAATGTCTCATAAGTTAAACCATCGGGTAGGAGATTTAATACTCTGCTAACTTTTAGCTTTTGTCTTCTAGTTTTCGAAATACATCCTATGGCCTCATCTGAGCTTCTTACTGATTGCATAGGGCATGCACCAAAGATGAAAACAATAGCAATAAGATAATTTAAGGGTTTTCATAGCCAACAAAAAAATTTGTAAAAGTTTGTTGTTAAAAAAGCAAAGCCAAAAAACAGGGGAAAAATAACACAATTAAAATCATTCCCAGAGGCCATTTTGTTACTCCATTTTCCTTCTGTATTTTTGCTCTGTTCTACAGTGTAATACCATGGCATATCTTGCATAATCCATTACCATAATAATGGTAAAATGACAGTAGTGGAAGAATAAAACTTGCTAACCAGTTCACTATCATTTGTACCTTGTGTAGGATCTTGTCTTGGTAAGAAAGTCAGTTTCCACATACAATGGTTCATCTAATACTGTTCTGTTCCCTGTACGATCTTTTCTATCAGGTGTCTCTATGTTGGTAAACTGAGCCACTAACTGCCTGTATCTGTCTCGTTCTTCCAGGCGAACAACCTTGTATGACAGAAAAACAGGAATGCACTGTAAATAGACTGTATACAATGCCCTATGTAAAAGTAAGGTATTTTGGTCATTGTAACTCTTTACATCCTAACATCAGTATGCATAGTCTTCATACAGTTTTCTTTATCTTCCCTAAGGTACTGAGTGGGAGAATTTGCTTAACAATCAAGGGCTGCGTTAGATGGTGATATCACAAGGAAAAATTAGACGCTAGTCACCCACAGGTGTAAAAATTTAATCACAAATCACAAGATACTGTACAAGCACTGTAGGTGAGGTACAGTAACAAGGTGCATGTGAGAGGCTGAGATAAAAGTCTTTTAGTCTCTCTCAGATGCCAACAGAAATAGAGAAATACTCATAAATATATAATTAAGTTACAGATAAATTTGTAATAAATGAATAATTACAGTGTCCATGAATATCATGTAAACAAATGGGTGGAAACATGTATTGTGTATTGATTAAAGAGATGGCAAGGAACAATGATAATGTACATGCAGCAATGATCTAACAGCTTAGTTCTGAAAAGGGCTGTTTTCCATTAGGGTTTACGCTCAATTTGTTACATGCTGAGTTCCCTACATTTAAGTTCACTACATGTCTGCTGCACAAATATGGAGTTTGCTAACATCAGCTGACCAAGTTTGCTACCAAACAAAAATAACAATTCAGAAGGAAAACTCTTTCAAGACTTTAGAACTACAAAGAATTTACAATGTATTGGTGCCTAGCCACTTCCACTTGGGCGAGAAATGTCCTCTCTCAGTAGACCTTTATTTAACCAACTCTCACTCTTGCTTTTGCATTCTAAACTTAGGTGTAAACTTAAAAGAACAAATGAGATTTTACATGAATAATTCAGGTTAGAAACTTTAGGTTACACTGGGTTTATTGATGAAGTGAACTCAAAGATGAATGGAGCTACATTGTAACATGTACAGTGTAGTGAACTTGAAAGTAGCAAACTTGAAATGCAGCAAAACTGTTACTGGCAGTAAGAGTGACTGGTGGACTGCAAACCTGAGTGTGAGTCAAAACAGAGTCAACATCTACTGAATATAACAATGATTTCCTCTCAGATTGTCAAATGTCAGCCACAGTCACCAGCACTTTTCAGTACATGTAATTCTTAACACAAACAGCCATGCTATACTTGTACACTGCACTTGGCCCCTAACAATTTCAAGCCTTACCCTTTCTGCTGTGCTTGTAAATCTCCCCCCTTCAATTGGAGATCTCCTTCCCACAGTCTCTTCTGTGGTCTTCCGTGATCTTGAGGGAGACCTACTTCCAGATTGAGAAGGTCCAGGCAAGTTGCATTCTAATGTTCTTTCACTTTTGTACTGGTTAGCATTGTACAATCTACCATTGGGGGTGTTTTTATATTTTGATGCTGGTGAGATAAATGCATTATAAGTTGTTACAATTAGCTGAACAACACTGAACAGATGAGAAAAAAATTGGATACAGTTAATTCAATTTGGATGCTCTTTTTGGTTAAAAATACACCATGCCAATAATACTGTGTTGCTCTTAAATTTAAAACTAAAATACTAATTTGTTTGTTTGTTTATTTTTTTTCTTATTTTAACAATGATTTCTCAATTAACTGATCCTGCTCTCTCTCAATACATCTTCACTGCAACATAGCAGACAGTTCAAATAAATGGTACTTAATTGGACTCAATGTTTCGATTGAAGAAAAATGATTGATATGGCATTCATGTATTTTAGCCAATAATAACACTGGAATAATGAGAGAACAAGAAAAACAATTTTCATCATAATTCATGTGAAATAGTTCTTATTCTTGCACAGGAAGAACTTACAATCATATTTTCTTTCAGATGTTCTTGTCATGCTCAAGTTTTGCTTTGTGGATGTTGTTAATCTCATCTTGTTTTTTCTTGGGTGAGACTGTACAGGTGATGTTTCTGGTCTCCTGCCTCTATGCAAGGGTTTCCTTGTCAATCTAGAACTCCCTTGTTGTCCCAAGTTGTCTGTGCAAATGCTCTGCAATTAGGAAAGCACCAGTTTTAATGGCTTAACCCTCTACACCATAATGTAAGTATGTATATTCTCTACACTGTTCTTTATAAATTTCTTGTGATGCTGACAAAGAGCTTCTCTAGTCAGTGATCATATCCTTTATTCTCATGACCTCAATTTGTGATTCAGAGGGTGATATTGTAAGGAGAAACTAGCTGCTAGTTACTCTGAGGAGTCAAAAGGGTTAAATGAGAACAAGAGAAACCTTTCTAATGGAAACAGAACCATATAAAAGTCTCAAGTTATGAAAAAGCTCTTTGATATTCTAAGGCATCCTGGCATATACCAAATCCTGACTAATGGAACCTGACGTGGTAATTAAAGTAGGTGCCTACTAAAGTCTGGAGGTTTTATTATCAAGATTCTAAAAAGTATTTAGAGTCAGCATCTACCCAACCCTAATATATGGTGTAACTGCCATGATAAATAAGTAAAGCAAGTAAAACATTGAGTACAGCAAGCAGCCTTAAATCCCAGACTAAGTACTGATAGACAACAAGGTATGTGTATAAACAGCTATTGCAATCCATGCATTATACAGTCATGTACTGTAGGTGCACAAGATGCTGATTTTGGTGTGTCTGCTGTATATTACCAAGTTAACATTTCCCAATTCCCTTCATGTCTAGAGTAATTTTCAACAGTAAAAACAATTTGTAACGATAAAATGTTGTGGCAAAAGATGGACATCACATACTCATTTAAATTGTCAACATATAATGATGAGAAAAAATTATTACATTATGATTGTAATAAATCTAAAACATTACTGCTCAAGATAATAACACACTAGCTTTAATGTTGTCTCCTTCCTCTTTGGTCAATGACCTTATCCCTTAACCATAAGAAAACACATACTGTATCAACCTAGTTTTTTGTCATTTTAACTTGAAACTGTTTCACACCATACCATGCATATGAAAAAAGTAGTCTTGAGTCTGATATCATTACAAACATGTGAATGTACTATAGACAGTGCAGCTCAAAGGTAACAGGACCAAAATGTGTGTTAAACATGAACAAAGCAAGTCTAAGACCAGACACATACTACTCTCGACAGACAAGCATACGCATCTGTTGATAGAAAGTGTGAACTAGCCCATTTTTTTTTCTACTGTGGAATGATCATTGCTTAATTAAATGGGCATTGCATTTGCAGCAAAACACAATGCAGTTAAAGTTCACCAAAACAGGTATTTAGCGCTAATTACTTGTCTGCTAAGTCCCCTTATCTTTGAGCTGCACTGTAATATCTTTTACTCACACTAATAGGTCTTGTATATGCAGAACTTGTCTGTTTTTCCATAATTTCATCCTCAGCCTCATTAAGGTCTCTGCTTAAAGAAGTGTTAGTGACATCTTGATTATCTCCTTTGACCACGTACTGCCAGATGTATCTACCAGACCAGGTTTTCACCTTCTGAACAAAATCCGAAAAACTATGAAGAGGGCTGTTGTCACTGTTTTCACCAGCAGCTGAGTGGAAACAGATTCAAACAGTTATAATTATTTACACAGTTATTCTCAGCACAGCACACACAGTTACACTTTTACACTGCAGGGAGTGCATTATCTTTCAGGGCAGAGGAAATGGAAGATGGTATATTCATTAAATAACAAAGACAAGTTTCCTTTTGCCTCTTCCTTTCCTGGGGGATCAAGGATAGTGTGGTTAAAAGAATACTCATCCCATTCCTGCCACTGCTGGCCAAGGTACAATTCTCTACTGGCATCAATTGTGGGTTGAATTTATTAACAGTTTTCATCCCTGTAGCATGCAGTTTTGTCCAGGTTTATTGGTTTTCCTACGTCCACAAGAGTAAATGTGCCAAATTCCAGCTTGGCCTTGCTCAACAAATATTTGCAAAACAATTTCTTAAACTCATCAGAATTACACAGATCAACAAATTCCATATTACCATTGAATATCAGCATTTTATCCCACATTAAAAATGCTTAAACAATTCAATTTAACATTGTTACATCAACCATGTAGCTTTGGTACCAAACTGTAGCATCAATACCATCTCAGAGTTTGCTTCAAAACTGTATATCCCTTTATTATGTTCTC
The DNA here is from genome assembly GCF_964200805.1 of Pocillopora damicornis. NCBI lineage: Eukaryota > Metazoa > Cnidaria > Anthozoa > Scleractinia > Pocilloporidae > Pocillopora > Pocillopora damicornis. Next base: position 8,137,920 of record NC_142678.1, read on the forward strand.
ATATTCTTTGTTTTATCAACCATGTGGCTTCAGTATCAAAATGCAGCTTCAAAACTATATCAGAGTTTGCTATAAAACTGTTTATCACTTTATCATATTCTTTTAAAATATATGCAGCTGCTTATGCACTCACCTCCTTCTAAATTTCTTAACCTCTTAGCTGGTGGTGTCTAATGTCAAAAACGAAAAAAGCATTCAGCAATTAGGTCTTTGTTAAACTAAGCCTTTTACAATGCTCTGGTCAACATCTTGCAATAAAAGAAATAACTGCACATTTATTGTTATAATAAAGGAAAGACACTTATCCATGCACTCTAAACCTTAACACGATTAAATTTCCATCTTTACATGAATTTCCTCTTCAAAATTCCACTCTTTCGTAAAGTTAGATACTGCCTTTGTAATAATAAAATTATGTGACCATCATATGACACCTCAAAATTTCAACCTCCCCTTTCAAAATTCATGCTATGTTTACTTTTTCTTCCTTGCTGTTTAAAATTGGAGAAAAACTTAAGTATACAGGACCACCAAGATCCACCTAATGCAAAGTCTTTACAGGACCAAGAAACGCAAAATAAGAACTGCAGTGTACAGTGACTCAATTAGATGTAAACAAGAGACCCCACATTCTAAAGTCTTGCCAGAATTATGAGTTATAGATGTACTAACCTGAAGTACATCTGTTATAACATCCTCGTCTTCCCTATAAGAACAAAATGCATGTCGATGAATTCTAAAAGAGTCGAAATCTATACGCAGTAAACATGGATGACAACTTGTAAGTTATTGTAATACATCACTGTATAAGTACGAACGAAACTAAGTGTTTCGGATGACAAAAGTTGGTTGCCATTCCCTCGACGAAAGACTTGGTATTTGTTCAAACAACGTACCGGAAAAAGATAAGTCAGCCTCCTATAATTCAGATATTTTGGGATGAATTGCAAATAAAGCTGCCTTGTTATGCCCAATATCATATCAACTTTTATGAGGATCGCCATAATTTACACCTTTAAATCCCAACATAACTCTAAATCGTGCCCAGGAAAAGACACAGAACCAAACAGGATATATTAAAATACCTCTCTCTTCGGCGTTTGTCCCCTGCTTTCCTTCCAGAGAAAGAATATGAGCGAATATTTTCATAAAAAGACGATAAAGATGCCAACATGGTGGCTCTTACGAAATTACCGCCATCAGAAAACCACTGGTCAAATGCAGGCGAGTGTGACGTCACGTCATGGAGGAAAACTCATCGCTCTCCGATCTTTCATCCCATTACATTTCTTCAAAGTTCTTCGAGAATTCGGCGGTGTGCGAGTTCATGTTTTTGTTTTCAAGAAAAATACTTCGATTATCTTAAGAGGAGAATTAAGTGAAATCATTATGATGCCTAATTGTCTCTCGTGACGTCATAGATAGTGGGCTGTATTTCTACGGGGGACAATTATTTACTATGGGATAATTATCCTCGGCTCTGCGGGCTGAGACGCCCACAGGACAACCAAATTCAAGCCAGCTGGCTGACTAGCGGTTGTGCTTAAATCCTAACGAGTTTCCGAGTCGGCTGATTATCGGAAATTGTGATGAAATATGATTGAAAATATGATATTTTGGAAGAAAAATGTAGATTTTTTTAAGTGCTTAAAAATTTGTGTATCTTCATTAATGAAACAAGTCCTACTGAGCGCACTGTTTGTTATGAGTCCTTTGTTGAATATGCTTTAATGTTTAACAAAGTCAAATCCCTTTGAGTAACTCTCATTATTTAATCCATGTTTGCTGTCTGTTACTGTGAAAATATCAACTTATCATTTTTGATGCAGAACCTTGCCATTATTTTTATTGTTAGCTTGACTGTTGAAGGTGTGTCAAAGAACTTCATTGGTTAAGACAGAGGGAGTGATTTTGATAAGACATTGTTATAAACCAAAAACTGAGGATTGCTACAACAGCCAACCAGAATAGAGGTAAACATTACATTCAATAACTTACAACTAAAATGATGTACATAGTAATTCCCAATAAGCATGGGAAAATCTCTTTAACAAACTTGTGATATTTTTTACCAATTTACCATCTTTTTCAATGGTCCTTGCTGCATTTACAAACTTGTAAAATGTTTTAGTTCTGAGAAGGTGGGGTGAGTTTGTCTTGTGCAATGTAAATTCAATTTTTCATCATTTATTTGAGACATGAATTTGAATTTGATCAGAGACACATCTAATACAACTTTATCGCTTCTCTAGTAGGTCACCAGTTACAAGTCTATCACTGAGCCAAAGGGGAACTTTTGGTTAGATAGGTCATACAGTGGGTCATATAATTAGACAAATATGTTATTGTATCATCTCAAGAAAATAAAAAGACAAATTCAAGTTCTTGATAAAGTTTCCAAATGACATAAATCACTAGTGCTCCTCAGGTGTACTTCTAGCCAGTAGGATTTAGGCACAACCCAGACTAGCTCCCCCTGTAAGTTTTCCTACTCAGCGATTGTTTTGCTGATAAAATGCTTCGTGCTCGTCTTTTTGACGCAGGAGAAATCAAACTGGTATTTGGTCCTCAAAGTTAGCAATTAATTAAAAAAATACAATAATCCACCCAAGAAATTGCAAACTCATGTTGAACTTGAAGTGCAGCCCTTGAGATATATCAAACATAATCCTGAAAAGAATTGTTGAACTGAAGACCCTCCTGCGCAGAGGGGATTTGAGAAGGCAAATGCTGAGGAAATGTTTAGGTTGGGGTGCATATTGGAGCCAATCGACCCCCATGGAAGTGCCATTTGTAGTATGTCATTACTGTAAACTTATGACAACAAGCATTGGGTTTTTTGTTCGCCCACGAACAGTGACAACATTTTATTGGGTGAAGGTAAGTGTGTACAAAATGCTTCAGTCAGTGATTTTAATTCATAATGAGCATTAGAAAAAAAGGAACAAGCAAAAAAAAAAAAAGATTAACAGAAGGAAAAATTGAAAAATCTTCATCAACAACAATGACATCAACAAAACAAAGAATGTTATTTATCTTATCTAGCAGTTGGGATTTTTTACACCTCCCCCCATTTCCTTCCATGACCCTCTCCTGTCACACTGAAAATGTAACTGGCAATAAATACCAAAAAAGATCATAAGACTCCAGCAATAAAAATGCGACTTTCTTAATTTTCTTCTTGTTTAAAGTCACATTGAAATCAGGTAAGAATAGCAATTCTTGTGTTCACGGAAAACTCACCCAACTTACAGTTTTCAGACTAAGAATGTCAGTGATTGTTTGCAATTCGTTTGGGAAAGGGGGGGGTCTTGACTCCATGTTTTACGTACTAGAAGCAGAGATGTCAACAAAGAGAGAGAAAAGAAGACATTTTTCATAGTGTACAATAATAGTTATATTTTTATCACTAAATACTTACAAGCCCTGTGACATACATTGAGGGAAGTATCCTGTGACTCCTTTAAGTAAAATTAGTGATAACTTATTGACCAATCAGAGCGTGCAAAATATCACAGTTATTTCATAGCTTGTTCCTATCTCCTAGTGTGGTTACTATGATACAGGAGCTACTTTCAATTATATCAGTAAATATGCTGTGCGTAAAACAACAGTATAAATGTTCCAATATTTGTGAGCTTCCTAACAATTCGAATTTGTATTTTATCATCTAGGGATATAAGTCTTGTTCAAAAGACACTGAATAATATAAGATATAATATATCGATATAATAAACTTATCATAAACCTTTAAGATATACTTTTTTCTCTTCGAGGTGAATACGTTACGTCTTTGAAGTACGATGGCCCTCCATGATTATAATGATGTTATTTTTCATAAAACCGGGATAAAAATGTCAATTTAAAAAATGACTAACATGATAGATTTATTTTACAAATCTATTCTCTATTTTCCCAATATAATTGTATTGGGATTCCTCCGAATCGGCTGTCAGAAATAAGTTGACTGATTCATTTGAACGGAGCTTAGCTCCAACGCTAGTTATGGATAGTCCTGTAACATTACGAATTATATTATTACTTTCGAACAATAGCCTGGCATTCCACGATTTGTGCCGTTTTTCCAAGGGAGCTGTTGGCCGACTAGAGTAGACGAGACACAGCTGTTATGTGAACTTCCAAATCGGTTGTCATTATGGTGGATAAATGTTTTGTACACACATTTGTATGCATGCTTTACCCAAAGTAACAATATGGAATGTCAAGCAAATCACGACGATTGGTAAACGTCGGTTGAAATTTAAACTTACATTTGCCTCAAGGATTTTGCAAGTAGTAGTCAACAGTTAGCACCGACGTATTGCGTAGGACCTCTACTTAGTTAAATATGTGAAGGATGTATTAAGTTCCAAATAAAACTAGGCACAATTGCCGTAGGGATTCCTTTCTGTAGAGGTAAAAAAAAAAAGTATAATTTGTTCCCGGCCTGCGAGGAAAAGATTACACGTGTACAAGACTTAAAAAGCACCCGCACAGGCATTGTTCTACATTTAAAATGCTTTGTTTTTACCACGTTTTCGTTTATATAGCCGCTGTGGTTTGCGTTGCATTGCTGACTTTTCCGGCGTAATTCGCGCCAGTAAGATATTATGACCGTTTCAAGCCTTGAGTCTTTGAATTGAGTCATTGTGTTAATGAAACTTCAGACACAGGTAAGAATTTCCTAAAAAACTGTAGATAACACATTTAGGAACGAAATATACAGGTTAAGCAACTCTAGCTCTTCTAAAACACGGATTAAAATATTTCCGCCAACAATAAAAAATGTTTTTTCCTTACGAGTATTTCAGTGTTTACACAGCGCCGGAGTTTATACTTCAAACATTGCCTTTAGACAAGTCAGCCTCACAGCACAATAACTCGGTGATTGTCACTGTCGGCAACAACAATGTATCCACCTGGAGAAACAGCCACACCCTTGGGGTAGCATTTCTGGGCGAGGCCATTGAGTCCAGAGGCAAGAGTTGCCTTCAAACTCCCATCCTCGTTAAAAACTTGAACCCGATGATTGTATTGATCAGATACAATCACGTGATTGTCCATGTCGAAGGCAATCCCCGTTGGATACTTAAGCATTGATTGGCCATTTTCCTCCGCACCAATCGCCCTCACAAAGTTCCCGTTTGAGTCAAACACTTTGACAGCGTGGTTGTTGCTGTCTGTGATGAATATTTGTCCGTTAGCGTCCATGATAGCGTGATAAGGGTGATCAAGCTGTCCCTGCGCGTGTCCATGGCAACCAAGTACGCGCAAAAGGCTGCCGTCCTCCTTAAAAATTTGAACTCTGCTATTCCGCCGGTCAGTGACGATGATTTCGTCCTCGTTGCCCAAGGAAACTCCCCACGGACGTTTAAACTTGCCTTGTGTCTCCCCATAACCACCAAACTTGTTGATAAACACACCGTCCTTCGTGAATCTCTGTACGCGGTGATTGTCCTTATCACAGACAATAATGTTTCCATGTCTGTCGACAGCCACGTCTGTAGGATGATTCAGTTGTCCGTTTTTATCTCCCTGGTTTCCGAAACTCTTAAGGAACTTTCCTTGAGGATCGAAAATCTGCACACGATTATTATGGCAATCGGCCACGAGGATTTTCCCTTCGCTATCGACTGCCACGCCGCAAGGAAGCTTGAACTTTCCTTTAACTTCCCCCAAGCCTCCGATGCATAAAGTTGGACGCGTTACGTTGCTGTAAATGCGGGGATTGGTAACCATAACTTTAAATGGGCTGCCTTTGATGGGTTGATGATGGATTGCGATTCCAACTTCGTGCTCGCCGTTAAGACTCGGAGTAAAGCCGACTGCATAGCTCCCGTCGCCTCTGTCGACGATTTCCGACCTAACAGTTGCCTTATTTGGACTTCGAACATCGATCGTTACGAGATCTCCGCCGCACGTTTTCGGCTGGTTGTCGAAACCTTTCGCTTTCACTACAAATTCTGCTGGTGTGCCGACGTGAGCCTTTGATAGTCCGTCACCATTTGCTGTCGATAAATCTGAGCATGTATCGGAAACGAGCACATGACCGAGAGCTTTGCGAGTGGTTTCGACGGAGTTTTCGTCGTGAAAGAAGTATATGTTCCTGTAATTCTTCGTATTGTAGTCTCTTCTGGTGTTTGAAATCTCATTCAGCCGTCTTTTCAAGTGCTTTTGTATGACCAAAATTTCTAACTCATTGCCGATTTTTATGGCTCCCTCAGTGAACTGACAGCTGCCACTCAGACGTTCAAGAATCAACTCAAAATGTTGTTTCTCCTTCCGCAAAGAGCTTTCCTTTGTTTTAAATGCGCTGTTAAGTTCATTCAACAATTTATCTTCCTGTTGTTGTAAAGTCGCAATTAAAATCTGCGTATGCTTCTGAATAGCTTTTTCCATACTCGTCCGTTCTTCGTGAAGTTTAAACAACATGTTTTTGATTTCGTTTAAAGATTTTCGTGTGTTTTCCATTTGAGTTTTTCCCTGTCCTAGTAGACTGGCCATGCTGTGTTTTTGTTTATGATAAACGTCTCGTAGATAAGAAAATCTGTGTTTTCTGTGCTCCGTGACTGTACAGTCTAAGCAAATGGGCTCATCGCAAGTTTCACAAAAGTACTTCAGTTTCTCTTTTTGATGATCAGGACAGCTTCCCAACATACTGGTTACTTCAGGCTGTTCCTCGGGTATGTCCTCAAGGAACTGATCTTGGACATGATAAATCGCATGGTCCTTTGAGTGTTTGTGGAACTTGCGATGATGACTGTGATGAACAGGAGGTGATCGGAGAAACTTCGAGTTTGTTGTATTAATCGTTACAATTTCAGCAAAATAGCCATTCAACAGCGCCGCAGGCGTTTGGGAGATCTTGTCTGGAAGAAAGGAGTTCATCATACAGTTGTAAAACCTTCGTTTCAGAATCTCGTCGTTTAAATCGCACAGTTTGCTTTGTTCCATGTTTCCTGAGGCAGTTCAAGATCTGAATCGTGCAACCACATGCAGATGAATTCGAAAGTCGGTTAGAGAGCACTTGAAAACAAATTTTGGAACCGACGTTGTTTACGAAGCTAAAATAAGTAATCGTTGCGGGGGAGTTTGAACAAGGAAGTTTCTTTTGATATTTGCCCGTCTTTACAAAGGCTTGATCGAAGATAGGCGAGCGCCTCAAGAAAATTGCTTTTCCCCTTAGCGAAACGTGGCAGAAATTCACTCCTGGAAAGTACAAAGATAAAATAAATCGAATGTTAAAAATGCAAATATTGCAAACGAAAGGATAACACAGATTACAAAACAAAAGTTTCGTTGACACAAGCCAATAAAATACCTCAGAAACTGCCAAAATCATGTCAAAAATGACTTAGCCACACGGGATTTGTTTGAACTACATGACAACACGCAACATTTGAATCCGAAACGCTAACATCGGTCGGTCATTAATGCAAATTTTAAATTCGCAAGAAGGAATTAAAGTTTCTCTGGTTTACTATTATGACCAGCATGCCAGCTGTTGATTTTAAGGCGTCCTTTTGTTTTCTCACAAAAGGATTTTCTTTACAACCAAGATTACAGAGATCATTTGCCTTAGGGACGCTAAACGAAGTATCAATGGGAAAGCGCTCTGATTGGTTCGCAGTAAGTGAGGTACAATTCACTTTTTGTACTTGCACAGTGAAACAAATTAAGCGACCGGCTTAAGAATAATTTGGGAAAAATGAGTTCTTTAAATATCGGTTCGTTTCTCGGACCTTGCTCGTAAATACAAGAAATTAACCTGCGCACGAGAAATAACTGCAATTACATCCTAAAGTAATTTGTCAACTGAGTAATTAAAAATGCGCTAATGCTTCTTTTACTGCCAATCAAGACTTATAATCTGCAACAATAGTGAGCGTCTAAATCTAATCAAACCAGACAGGAGGTCGTTACCTCTCTCAAAAAGAAAATTGGATAAGCATTATTAGGTGATATTAAAATTCTTCAGCAGAGCTCTTGCTTCCGGTGAGTTAATCTCTTGTTTATTGCACACTACTAAGGCTCTACAAGGGTTGTCAATCCAGCATGATTCAAGTCAATTTTAGTCCATTCACCCATTCTACTCAAGTCCGTTTTGCGGCTCGTTTATGGTTTTATGTTACACTCGATATGCTGACAGTGTACTTTGTCTGAAGCTGCCAAACTTGCGAACGTGCTTTAAGTATGTTCTTGTTAAGAACTAAATCCTCTTCTCTAACTGAGAGGAAGCTTGCACAACAAACAAAAAGTTCATCATACAGAAAATAATTTTAACAATAATCTAAGTCTTTAATCCGTGTTTTCGTAGTAATTGCGTTTCGATCAAATTCGGTGCGCGTACGATCGATGACAAAATATTTACTCGTCGCTCCTTTAGCGAATACCAAAATCGCGAAATATAGATGTTTATTTACCAGCAGGTTTGTTAAAGAGTACTTACCTACGGTTGTTAAATCTTGTTAAAAATTGTTCGATAACTCTTTACTGAATAGTTGAAAATAGGCTGATTGAATTCAATCCACTTCCTTTTCTGGCGTCTTGAAGAGACAACACAAAATTGGAATTCCACAAACAACACTTTATGTTCTGAACTGTGCGGCTCGAGTAAAAGCTTCAGGTGGTGGAAGACGATGCTTTCATTTTACCCAATATATTTGGCTTAAAAGGCAGAAGGACTAGTGAAATCATTTGATGTAGTTAAGAAATTAAGCACCTGAAACTCGCGATGTCCCGCCCAGCTGTGATTATGAAACACGCTTTAAACCTGTGAAAAGGTGCTAACTTAATACACTTCCCAGTGCTTAAACATGTTCGGTTGATTTCGCAATTCTTAGACTCAGATACAACTAAACGTTCTTATTAGTGAGCTTACTTCACTTCCTACAAGAAGAGAAGGTTACATAACTAGTGCCAAAAAAAAAAAAATAAAAACTTAATGTCAACCGAGGAAAATTGGCACATCAGGTACTGATGAAATCGAGAACGGTGTGTTCAAAAGCCGATATCCTTGCAAGAATGGCGCTATTGTTAAATTATCCACGAGATTTCCTTGGCAATGAAATTGAAGCGATCATTGAGTCCTAGCTACTTAAAAAATACTCTCCGGGCCTCTCTTGATGATACAAGAGAACAGAGCGAAACGTTCAATGAAGTATGCTTTTCCGACATATTTTTTCCGGGAAAGTTTTCGAGTCTTTCCCGCGAAGCTGATATAATACGCCCCATGTTTATTACTAATCGGCTTAAATAAGACAACAATGAAAAGGTTGGTTCTAATCTGTAAATGTCCTTACTGTAATAGAAGAGAAAGCTTTTGCTCGTAAACTCAATTGCAGTTCTCCCAACGCGGTATTGAACCATTACGATGTTTGTTTGTAATGTTTGAGTTTTAGAATGCAAATCCTAGCAAGTTAAATTCCACCATTGCTCCTCGTCAAGGTGTTTATCACGTGTTTGTGAACTTAAGTATTCTTTGGTACAATTAAATCACGACTTACTGAAAATCACGCCGCGATATTTCTATAATGCACTTACCAGGCCCTTAGGCGTACTTCAAATCAAGTTCGCAACTGGATTTGCTCTGAATTGTTTGACTTGACGGCAGACTTCGCCAGACAACCAACGCTTCAAGAGAGTCACTCACTCAGGCGCTCGACCAGCGTGCCTTTCTGTATCATCAATGCTTAGTCGTCGTGATTTCGATTAACAGGCGACCGAATATCAGCTCTCTTCGACAAACAATGGCTAAGTTGCCCTTTTATTTTTTCTGCACGTGTGTTTCGGTACGTTTTTGTTTTTCAAACGAGTAGCTTGAAACGCTTTTGTTTTAGAAGTCTGTGCCTATGACGTATTGTTTGTAGAGGTTTGTAAACTTGTCTTAAGCTTAGTAATCCTTTTATTCAATCGAGACATGAATCACATTGCGTCATAGCAACTGTGAAAAAAAGCCCTATTAATTTAGGAATGGGCGATGTGATTACTGTGTGTCGTTCGTAAAGTGATGTTGCAACTTCAGTTAATACTTCTTGAACAATAGTTTTGGTTGGTAATTTAGTTCCAGTTGTTCTGAAATTTCTCTTCACATTCCTGGCCCGTATTGGTTACATTAAGCACTTCTCTGTACAAATCTCTATGTTTCCTTTATTTTTAGCATCGATTCTGATTTAAAACTTCCTCTAACGCCCTGTTGGTCTAAGTCTGTTATAGTAAAACTGGTAAAACTATTGTCTTGTTACTTCTGAACACACAACGACGTGAGGCGTCGGTTTTGAAATATACCGTATTTCTTTTCGCTTCTTGAACAGTAACGAGTAGTTGGTGGCGATATTAACGTTTAATTGAGCTTTTTTAACTTCCTCTCACGCTGAGCTCGCTAATAAACTGTCTTACTTCCGTAAAATTGATGGAAATCTGACAACAGCGCCGCTGAGTTACTACGTGACCATTTGCTTCATGCAAATGTTTCAATGTTTTTTATTTGTAATACCCCGTAATCCTCTTTATCCTTGATAGCCTTTTCGTTTATTTATAGGCTCTTTCTCGTTAATTTATCATGCTAATCAAACTTGAGTTACTGGTTTCTAACGGATTTATTATTAAAATTAGAAAATAGAATTTCTGCCTCGCAATCAAAAGGAAGAGAGCTGGGAAGACATAGTTGAATAACGTTACGCATGCGCTAGGCTTTGGCGCGGAAATCGGATCACTAGTCGTTTGTTTGGTTGATTTTCTGTTGATTCGAGGCGTTGTTTGTGTGGCCGCTTTTCTTTTACAGAGCAACCTAGAAAAACTTCGTACACCCCCTAAATATTTTCGAAAATTAGTTTTCTCCTTAAAAACACTGGTGACAGGGACATGCCTTCGACGACAACAAAATGGCTCAGTTTCAAATGCCAGCCCCCTTTTTCCCGCGGATTTCGCTAAATTTTAAACCTCGCACGCCTGAGCCCACGTTGTAGACCGCATACTTGTGACGTAGCGTTTCGTTTTTAATCTCTGCCAGTTAGGAAAATATCCTGGAAATTACCGTCTTGACAGAGGTTCACGCCGTTTCTGTGATAAGCCTCATGTCGAGAACTTGGATTGTCACTTTAGGGAACCGCCGTGAAGTTTCTGTTGAAGTCAACACAGATCATATTTGCCATAAAGCCATACTTACACTGACGACTTTCCCCCTAATAATTACGAAAAATTTGCTTGCTGTACACATTAGTAAAGGTGACAATGTCTCAAGGGAAAGTGTAAGCTCTATCTAATCCAAAGATCAAACGTCAGGCTTGCGCAAGGGGATCAATTTTGGCGCCGCTTATAATTAGTATGATAATTTCCAAGTGAATTAACATGCAGTGCAAAAAGGGGTAATTTTTAAGGAAACTATGGTGCTGCGTTGGTGGAGGGGGGGCACAAGATAATTTGGTGTTATCAACTGAGTTGATAATGTGAACTGGCCAACATAACTTGAGATTAGAAAGCTTACGTTTCGATCTTTAGCCCTTCGTCAGAGCGTCAGCCCTCCGCCCTTTCGCTCTAAAATTTCTTTGTAGATAGAATAAAAGTTCATTTTCTTAACCGACGTTACCCACGGCGTCGCGTCGTTTCCTAAACTCCCTGTTGTTTATACAGGTCCCCCATTAAACCAGCTTTAAGCCGAACTGGGCCAGACTCTCTAATTCATTTATCGCAAATACAAAATACTTACACGTCGCCTTCTGCTACCTTTTTTTCCCTTTCCCTTTTATAATTATAGAAATTTTGGGAAAAATTGGTAATAAAACTATAATCCACGCTGTGGAATAGCGAATCAAAAATATTATTTTAAGTGTAATTACACGTTTCCTATAGCTTTAGGTTTCTTGAAACGCCCGTGAAACTTAGCTAGAATGGTTTATGAAGAGAAAATAGTACTCGACTTAAAGAAGAGTAAACTAAAATAATTATGCAAGACGCACTTATCAGTTGTAAGGGCTTCTTTATCATGAAATGTTGGTAACTGGGATTTCAACTAACTTACAGTTTCATCTATTGCCACATTTTAAATATTTCGGTTTCTTATGTAATTCGATTGTCTGGTAAGGCTCTATGGATTTCTCCGGAAATTTCAAGAGTTGTCGATTCACATAGCCAATGCTTAGCTAGAAAAGAGAGTTCGAGATTTACTTGAAAGGGAAAAGTGAAGCTTGACACCTAGCCCTGGTGAAAGCTAAAATAAATGATTCTATTGATCTATATCAGTAAAAAATCGACCAGTTATGGAGATGTTATTACTTTTTCTCCCTAGCTAAAACGAGAGGTCTATTTAAGATGCAGAACCGCGCAACACTGTCTTATTGTTGTTTCTCAAACTTGAATGTTCCGCAAATTTGTTAGAAGTCAAATTATATTTCAAGGAATTCTATCACTTTTCAATTTCAACGCCGACGTTCATGCTAAATCACACGTGCTATAAATGTCACAGATGCATTACAACTTCCGATAAGAAAGGAATAATTGTGTGATATTTCTCTTTTCTTTACACGCGACCACTACGTATCGACGATTTTGGTTGAGCGATCGTAAAGTCTTGACCAACCCAAGTGCCAGAAGATTGCAGAGAAATTCTTTCGGTGTAACTTGATCCATCTTCAGTTTCAAAAGACCCTCCAAGCGATACGAACCCTGCGCCGCGGACTTTGGCGGACCTTTCTGGTATCTCCACTTGTCGCGCGCGTTCGTCGAAACAGTGCGCGCGCAATTTATTCCAATGAGATCTGATAAGGCAAGCAACAGCAACTACCAGAATCACACTAAATATTACAACCAAAGCGATAAGCGGACCGCTAAGGGCATTTTCTTTCTCCTTTGGAGGTTTTTCACAAGGCAACGAAGTGGACATACACTTTCCTTTGCAGCAGTATTCTTCGAGGCTTCCCGGCGAGCCGCAGTGTTCTTCTCGGGAACACGATATGTTGCAAGATCGCCGACAGTAACCGCTACAACAGTAGAGGTAGTCCCCGAGGCAATCTCGATGGCTCGCGCATTTTCGACTCTCGGAAACTCCCAGAAACCCCCCCCAAAAAACGATCGAAAACACAAAGACCGTAACTCTGGGCATTCTGGAGATAGTTTGTGGCAATCTGCTATTCCATGGTGGCTTGTGCACTCGAATCCAAAATACATGAAAATAACCCATAGCTGATCTTAGGGGCTTTCCGCCGTGCTTTGTGCCAAGAGGAATTCCAGTTTTGACAAAACAGGATTTTCAGCACGTAGGTTTTATATTTGAAGAACTATATCGAAGTCACGTACGAAATTTCTCTCAGCTAAATATGACAAATTGCTGAATTCCTTCATTCAATGATTACGCTGGAATTCGTGGGAATCTTCATCTGTGATTCTCATACAAGCAACGCTACTTTCATACAGCTTCGCAGCGACTTGACTCGATACAGCTGTGTGAGATAGTTTTCACAGTTTCCATATTTAAAGCCCAAATTTCACGGGCGAATATCGCTCCAGGCTACCGAACCGGAAAAACAAATCAAGCACTTACCTCTGAATTATAGATGGTCTGATTTGAATAAGAATAGGAAAGGAAACTTCACGTTAAATCTCTTCTATCACTTTAGTCACTTTAATACGTGTCTAGTGTTGTGTTTGTACAGTCTTCACATATATCAACTTCCTAACTTTTCATAAGCACATGTAAAAATTTCTAAATGACCACTCAAAGATTGATTTCGATGAAAGTCTTCGTTTAACAAGGCAATAAAATATTAATTTGTTGTTACTCAATGTTCAATAATTTTTTTTCAAATACAAGGTTTGAATACACCTTTATGCACTTTTTGGCTTTCAAAACATAAAAACATACCTCCCAGTTTCGCTAAACTGATTCATCTACTGGGAAGTTTTTCCTTTCAGCTGTTAAAACAAGATACCACGGTCCGCGAGCACCGGGTAACTATCAATTTGATACTGCCTTTGGCGGACTTATCAGCAAGTACAACTGTATTTTATCAGACACTTTGGACGTTTTGATTGTGGCCGCCATAACTTCTAGAATCCATTGGAAAGTTTGTTATTCACTAAAAGCGAGTCCATTTCGCTTTTAAGTGAATGGATAAGGCTTTTACTTCGGCAGAAGAAATTTTTAGCATTTTTATCTGCTCTGGTCACTTTTCATGACAGCAATTTCCTTCGAGCCATTACAGGTAATCAGACCGAGCTTATGAGAAACTTCAACTTGTTCGCCGCGCTATTTTTGCTACCGCGTGGCAGCTTGAAATGAATTACGATTCTACAATTTCTTCTTTGTTGACAGATGAATTTGATTTGTGGCTGAAAATGTATAAAAATATTGACAGATACTTCCATTCAAAGTGAATTAAATATTTGTTTTACTTTTCTTCGTTAGTTTATTGGTCTTAGTTTCATTTCGCTTTCGACAAAAAAGTACAAATTACCTGTTTGTAAAATTTTGCTTAGAGGCAAGTGGAGCCAGTCAAGTAATAATTAAACATGTTTGTCACGTTCGATGCAACTTTTCATGCAAAAAGCACTTTTAAATCGGTCTTGATTATCTTCATCGGAAGATGAATACTATTGTTGACGTGAAAATCAAATCGACTGCTTTACTGCATGGCAATTTTGTACTCAGCTGACAATTCCAAGGGCGTCCTTGTAAAATGAAAATCAAATCAATTTATCGGGGTATAAACGGAATTTTGTTATGGTTTTCCTTTTACCATTCGAATAAAACCTTTTCTTGAGAGCTCAATCCTACATTGTGAAAATAGTGATTTTAAAAGTGTTATACCGGTAGTTCTGACCATAATTACCGCAAGAATATTTCTCCCTGCTGGTACCTAATGAAGGCTGAAATCAGAGCCATGAATATTGCACGGGCTTTCAAATCCTTCATATTATTATTTTTTTCATAAGTTTTTTTCTTTAGTCATTTTTAAATAAAAGGTAGTAGTAAAACCGTGGCGGTAACTGATCATGAAATAATTTGCTGTATTTCACTTTTTCACGATTCTTGCGTTTACAAAAAAGAGGAAAATTAAAGAAGTATTTGTGTGATAGAATAACATCGCTGTTGTAGATATTATGGGCATAAACTTTCTCCCGTAGCCCTTTTCCTCTTGGTGATAGGATGCACAAGAAATCAGAGTGTATTGTTGACATCTATTAATAGACTTCTGTGACATTGTTTTCGATTATATTTACAATGGCCTCTGAAGCTAATTGAATCGATTCGACCCTAGAGAATTCTTCTCTGCAATTGTTGTGTTTTTGAAAAAAAAGATTGCTTAATTGATCATCCATTTGATTGTAAAACTTAGACAAACTAATCTATGTCTGCAAAACCGGAAAATTAGACCCATCCGGCCTTCGATTAAGTATTGTCTCGAACAGTTTCACGCTGACAAAAGTGGTTCCAGGTTTTTTTTCTTTTTTTTCAATTAGACAATGAGCTCACATTACTTGAACGAGTGTGCGACGAATTGTTGACAATATCTCATCAGAATTGTTGGAGTACTCTGTTTAAAATATTGAAAAACTAACGAGATTCTGAAACATTTGATTCTTGTTTGCTAAACGATTTTACTTATTAGACAACTTTTCTCAACAGCAGTTTTTTTCAGTCGATGTTTCCTAAAAAACTCCATCTTCAAAGTTTGATTGAATGTAATCAGTTCTTTCGCTACCCTCTTGAAATTAAGCGCAAGTCTCTGACTTCTATTTCACAGATGCGTGTTCCCTGACAAGAAATACTTAACAGAAATCTCGATTTTTCTTGCGTTTTTGTCGAAAAAGAAGATTGATTTGGAAAGATTGTAGACCACGAATAGTACCTGCTTTTCGGCGAAGGCCAACACGCGAGTGAAAAAGAAAATAGTGAAAAAAAAAAAAAGGATGTTTGCGCGCCACGAGGAACTCTGGGAGCAAAGTGCGATATAGCCAATCTTTTGTTTCACTGATCTTTCTTGTTTCGCGCAACGGACTTCGTCGAAAAGGTTGGACAGCTGGGAGTCTACAAAGGTTTTATTGGTGTACTGTATTTAGGAGCAATACAATTTTAAACTATGACAAGTGCTTCAGTCCTTTCATTTTTTGTTGGACAATGCGAAGGATTTTTTCAATTTTAGAGAAAGAAAGAATAGCTCATCACAAATGGAGGGTGCAAAATTATGATGATGCCACCCAACCCTTTTACGAAGAGTTGTTTTTGTGTTTTTATTCTTGGATTTGCCTGACGCCAAAATAAATCCAAGATGGCGGCTGAAACGTCGTATGCCAACGAAATTTAGCGAGAAAATGCTCTTCCGCCTTCCGACTAAAGGCTGGAACATAATCTTAGATCTAATTAATGAAATTAATTTGACTAAAGGATAAAACTGTTCGTGAAAAATGTGATTTGATGAACAGATTAAAGGCGAACAATGTTTTACAACTGCAAGATAGGGTCACGCCAAGAAAAACATTCAGGAGAAAGTATATACGTGACTAGCACACGTCACAGAACTGTTATACTTCAGATTTTGAAACGCGATGTATGTTTTGTAACGCATAAAACGAAAAGAATGTGCACGTACAATTGAGCAAAAATGTTTGTCTTTTGAAATTGCTCACGTCCCAAGATTTTTACGTGAAAATTAGACTCAGAGAACTTTTGACGTGATATTCAAGTGAACCGTTCTAAATCCGATCGATAGTAATTCTGTTTCGACAGATTTCAGATCAAAACAGAGATAGACTCAAATCAAATTATGCTGAAACTTATCGCATTCATTTAATTTTTTTATACGCATGTTGCTAAAATGAACAAGAGTTTGACTGATTACCTTATTTGAACAGCAACCTTAATCGTAACGGTCGCCAGTGAGATACAATAGTGTACAATGTCATGACTCCAAACAGGACCTCAAAAGTGTTGTTTTGAATCACTTTTTGCAAGTGGAAATCAAAAGTAACTTCAAATAAAGGAAACATCTAAATAAAATTTTCGTCCCCGATGTAAGAAATTCTAAAGAGAACTGAACAAGGATAGTTAAGAATAGACGACAGAAAACACACACCGGCTAGGCCTGGCCTGTATTGCAAATTTTCGACCGTCATCGAACAGTTTCGGCTCCTTTGGCAAGAGCCCGTAGCTTCTTGATGGCCACAAGCATTTTCACTCTTACTTATCAACTCCTAAGCTTTCTATCAAATCAATAGTCGAGCGACAGTAAACTCGGTTAAATTTTGATATTTGCATTCACCATCTTTAGTTGTATACTTATGCAAGCAGAATCGGCTTTTACCGAGATCACTTCAAAAAGTTGTGGCAAGAAACTGCTACAATCAGTTTTTGCACATCCTGTGTTGATCAGTGATTATTTGGTGCCGAAGCTTCAGGAAACGATGCAAGTGTTTTTTTTCGATATATCATTAGCTTAAGAACTTCAGAACTCTTTAAAAAGTTTCAAACTGCCCTGTTGTTGAATTTCCACCGATGCTGAGGGCAATTTAGAAACCTAACTGAGATAAACAGTGGATCTGCGCAGTCCTTCGCCAATAGCGCTTGAGGCGCATTACCCCCAAGAAGTTAGTCAATCTTCGAGACATGAATGACCTTTAACTCAATAAATGTTACTCTCCTTGGGTTTTCAACAATAAGTTCCTTCCTCTGCCAGGATATGTTTACACAACTTACCTCAAATGTACTGCTTCTTCGTAAGCGCGATGTCTTCGAGAGTTTGTCAAGGATTTGTTGAGGACTTCAACCACAAAACCTTAGAGGATAACCATAATCACTTATCAGCTGCATGATGAAATATCTTATGTCGAGTAATGTTTTGATGTCCCACCAGGAAAAAATGTCTCGTCAACACATCCCGGCCTGAATTGATTTATAAACTGAAGCTATCTCGTTTTAGCCGCGCGGAATTTCACAAGGTACAAAGTTTGTCAGCTTAATTATGAGGATGGTAATTAAGAATGCAGCTTAGAATAAATCATTTCATTAATTGGAAAAAGACGGTTAGAAAATGAACAAAAATGGGCAAAGCTCACAAAACAAATTGTATTAAAAACGTCTGGTTTTCGCATTAACCTCTGACGAGAGTGAAAAATGCTGGTGTTTTGATGAAGAGTTTAAAACCACAAAGCACAAAGCTATCCGGGATTATTGTTTATAAGTTAAATTTTCGACGCTGCGGATACCTGAGCTTCAGATTTTATACCAACCATGGTTTACGATTCGCCTTTAAATTCACAGAAGGTTTTAAAACCTTTACTGACCTGCAATGATGCAGTTCCTCGTTACACCTGAGCTGAGAACAGAAACACTGCAAGGAATTTCTAAAGAATTTGAGAGTGCTCCTGCCAAAGTTATAGTTTTTGTGTACGTAAGTCTTCTTTACTTCAATGTCTGTTCTACTGTTTAATTTGTTTATTTTAATTGTTTGATAAGTAAACTAAAACGATATATCTTCAAGATTGTACCATGTTATTTCTAAGACTTTTAAAGCCTGATGGTAACATCGTGTGAATCGAAGTCTCAATTTGGTTGTCAAATTTAGTGTTTTACTCTGGAGAGATCCAGGAATTCAGTGAAAAAAAAAGCTTCAACAAGATATTTTAGGTAACTGCCTCGTAAAACTTAATTGTGTACATTAATTTGCAGCCTAAGAAAACAGTTAAGGAATGTTTTGTTTTCACTCTAACCTATTTTAAATGACAATAACATTAGCGAAATCACACGTATTTTACCAAACAACAATCGACACCGAACATTAAAGCTTCTTCAATCAACGTCAAAGTTCACCTGTTTCTCGACTTACTTATTGTCCATATGACTTGGCTCTTCCAAAGGTCGTTAGTCACCGACTAAGAGGTTAGTTTTGTCTACTCACGTCTTTAACTCATTACCTATAATCTCGTTATGGCATATAACGAAAACTTTTCAGCTGACTGAGCAAACGCTGCAGCTTAGCATAAGCCAATTGAAAACATGTCGATCCCGACCTGTTCTCAACCCGTACTTTTCTTTCCTCACGCGCGCGTGTCCCTTTTCGGGATCAGAGAGGTTTAGGGTAGTGACTAGTACCTTTGAAGAGGAGACAGGGATATATCCTTGCCAAAGCAGAAACCATTCCGAATCAATTTTCTATACAAGTGAGGCTCTTTGAGCCATTTTGCGATTTTAAGACTGGTTCATAAATACGATGAATAGGCCCACAAACGTTGTGGCCTCCCTTGGGGGAGTTGGGAGACAAAATTTACACGGAAAAACCGAAAGGTCCAAGGTCTCTCTCGATTTTACCGATGAACCGTTAAATTTTGAAGTTGTTGGCGGCTATTTCATATTTTAATTTCTTCTACGTGTTCACGAGTGGCGGACTAAATGGTCGTGCAGTGAAAATTGCAAGATTACGCATTTATTTTAGTAACACGCGATTGTTTACCCTACATCGAATGACTGACATAAGTAACGTAACACACAGTATACACACGTTGGCCTGACATAATACCACACAATTACCAAGGCACGAGAATGAAAATCAGGACAATTGTTGGAAAGCCCAAGGGCCTACAAATATCTCAGAAACATCATGGAACCTTGCAATGACAAAATTATGAATTGATCCAAAACTCCGTTCTTGTCAGCCTTATAATTCTTAGGAAAACAACAAATGGTTTTCTAACACTCTAGTGAAACAAATCTCTCCTAACAGTTCTGGTTCATTTTGCTAGCACCACACTCTTAATAAACTTAATCAAAGTAGTTGAAAGGAGGACAAGTTCACAGCTTAATGATATTCCATTTCTATCAGCTGGTTGACACCATCAATCACAAACTGAACGAGCTGGACCTCTGAGTAGCCAAGCCTGTACTTGTTGGAGATGTCATAGATAGCACTTGTGGTGTCGGAGTGCTCTCCGTACAGACCTCTTACCTGAAGATGGTTTTCATGAGACCATTTCTTCAGGCCCTCTTCACCCATCTTCTCCACAACTTTCTGTAGTTGAATTAACACTCCGCCTCTCAGACCAGTTCCGAGATTTGTTGGGCAGCATGTGATCATGCCAAGGTGATCTGTTGTTTGAAAGCTCCTGTTGTCTAACTTCATGAGGAGATTCTCGATTGTATTTACCCCTTTGACTAGTGTTGTAAATACAGAGGACACGTCACCACCTTGCTGAATGGAAATGACACGGATATGGTCCCCCTCATTCAGCCACACAGCGAAGGTCTTCTTATGATTCAGGTAGATTCCACGTCCATGTGGCCACCATCGATGGTATCCGCTGTCAGCTTGCATCTTGTCATTGCCCTTGAATAACAAGTGCTCCCTGACAAGTTCCTGTCTCTCCTCCTCGCTAATTTTGACCAGTGAGTAATAATGCCCGGCCAAATCATCTTTCAGCTCGGCAAACACTTGCAGCATCAAAGCTTCTATTTGCAGCTTTTCCTCTTTGGAATTCTGTCCAGGAGCCAGATTGAAGCCAGAAATATTTCTTGCCACCCTGATTCTTGTGGATATGATCTTGGATGGGTCGGTGATGTTGCCTTTCAGATGAGTGTGGTCCATATCAGTCACGTGATTGTCGGAAGGCTTGAACCCGCGGTGATACTCCTCAATGAGGGGATCGAAGAACTCTCCAAATATGGTGTAAGAATCAACATCTCCGGCATGGCAACCAGTCAATGACTTCTCCTTGTTTAACACTCCGGTGTTCACAGCTCGAGCGATGGTAAAACCAGTGGAAGTCTTTTTGTCCTTCAGCTTCTCGAAAATCTCCCTCGTGAGGTATTTAGCCATCAGTGAGTGCGCTCCAGATAAATCAGGATATTCGTTTTTTTCGAGATTTGGATCAAGCTTGACATCATTTTGTTCAGCCAGGTTAATGTCGTCTCCCAGTTTCATGGTCTTATCTTGGACGATAGTTTGACTGCCATCCTGTAAAACATATTGTATCTTTTAAGAATTTTTATAATTAATTGCTAATGTAACATGCATTAAGACATTTCGCTCTGCAATTTTTAAGGAACGGATGCACCCAACGGGAAGCAGGAGATAATTTCAAAGTGATTTGATTGCATTTTTTTCTTGTTTAGGACGTTTTTAATCATACGTTGACATGGGATACATATTTAAGCCGAATGTATTCCTGGATTCCATAAAATTATGTTTATGCTTGAATTGTGGAGTAGCGTAGTTACCCATCAGGGAGATTTAAATAGCAAAATACACAAATTCCCATATTTGTGATTTTCACTACGAAAGTTGCATTCTGCAAAAATGTGGACTCTTTGCTGTTATAATTGTGGACTGTGATTTACGAAAAAAAATGGGCTGAGATATTTTCGATGAGGCATCTCCTGCTGCTCTGATTCAATGACTCCGATCGCTAAGGCAGACAGTTTTTAAACACTTAAATACGCACGATCCCCATATGTTACGGATCATTGAACCTTCAAACAGTCTGATTCTAGTGATCACAAAGATGATAAGAAATGAAACTGAGCGTCTCTGTTTACCAAAATAACTAATACATTTTGTTGTACCGATTACCACTCATGAGGACCTCAAAAGATGGGAACTAGCAAAATAAATCGCTAAAAAATTTTCTAGATTTTTCAATCTGGAGGCACCCATGCAAAATTGATCGACCACGTCAGGCCATAATCATATTTTTATTCACTGAATCGAAGAGACACCGAGGTCTATAGCGAGGCATGAAAGGCACAAGGCTATATAAATGGATTCCTTGGGCAGGAAGAGATAATTACTTGGCCATGTAAACTACCCAGCAATTCCGCATCGAACGCTTTTCATGGCATTCCCTGAATAATGTCGTGACAACGTAGATTTGCATTCAGTTCAAAACAAAACAAAACAAAACAAATTAACTCCCTCGCTATTTGTAATCAAAAGTTAGTGAGTTCTACTAAAATTTCGAATAAAATAAACGTATATTAACTTTTCAAAAACAATTGCAAAATGACCAAATATGAAACAGGTACAATCCATTGCTTTAGATTTGTGAAAAACTTCCCTATTCGACTAGATGAGGAAATTAGGACTTGAGCTGTTACTTAGGCGGCAAACCGATCCCGAAAAATCGACTTGTAGCTTTCTTTTGTGAGACAAATGTCAAAACTTAAGTTAGTGTTACTTTGCTACCTTATTTTGTGGATTTGAAGCCATTGTTGGGCAGATATTTCGCAACAGATCTCTGAATGCCTCGCGATGTCTGACTAGATGAAGGAAATTGATGCGATAGTAATTATATGGAATATATTTTAAAATCTGTCCAATCTTTAACACCAAATATGGTGGTAAGCTTATTAAATGTGCCCAGTTTTAATTAAATGTCCACCACAGAGGCACTCACAAACACCGGTGTTTTGGCCAAAATGTCTATTGATTATTCAATTGAGAAAAACATTTGTGAACAGTCAGCCACAGGAATAGTAAGAGAAAGATACACTTTTTGAGGAAAACAGACGTTGCCATAACGTGACTTGACGTCACGCACGTAACAAAAATAACATCTCTGTCAATTCAACAGGTCCTTTGACTGATGCTTGCCGAGGACTTTCGCCTAATGTGAAAGTAGACACTTGCAGAAGCTTACAAAAAAATCATCGGCAGGAATTGTGAAAGAGTTCAGGACTAATGGAGAGGAAACAGACATGAAAAGCCTTGGTGCATGTGTCCGAAAAGATAACGAGAAATCTAGTAATTACCGTAACGAAAATATTTAAATTTTATCTATAATAAATAAAACGAAACCAAAAACGATTAAATAAGGATAACGAAGTTATTATCATGTATGTTCTATTTATTGGTTTTGGCAAAAGGTTTTTTTTTTCAGTTTATTTCTCAGTTATAGTTTACTAACGATGTTTGGGTCGGTTGCTTCAGTTTTCACGGGGCCTTGTCAGTAGATTGTAACTTAGACGAACTTCGATACACATCTTAGCCAATGTCACTGCAAAACTTCAATATGTTTAACTAGCTAAATCTACTAAATTGACCCTCTTATACTAAGAAAGAACTACACCATATAGAAATCGTCAGTTGTCTCGAAATAAATATTACCATCGTAGGCATCGATCACGGACGGATCATCCTATAAATGTGTTGACATGTGAGACAAACGATCAACTTAAAGTGTGCAGTAAGAACCCGGTAATACTTATGAATGACGCACTGAATAATTCAATTTTCATGGTCTGAAAATCTCAACTACGCGAAATGGCATGTTAATTTCTCGAATTCGAAAGGTGTTGGTTTTCCGCCAATCCGGCTCGCTCAAAGCATCGTTTTCCTTACCCGCTTTCGACCTTGTTGTATGAACATTGATTAACATTTACTGTCGTACTTTGTAATAGCAAAAGCTGTCGCACTTTGTTATAGCAGACCATCGCACTTTGTACTAAAAAAAGCTGTTGCAATAGTGACAGTACTGGTGATCTCCCAAGTCTGACAATTTTATTACAAAGTGCGGCGATTATTACTGTTTCAGTATACGTAGGAGTATCTTTTTCAAGGAGGACTGGTTGCCTAAACAGTTCACGAATATTATTGGTCCCGCGGTTAAAGCGTTGAATTGCAACTGTGATCTTTGCACCATATAATGCTAAAGAAATGTCAAGGTATTTTTAAAGCTGATTTCATAGCCAATGGAGGTGGAAACGGTATCTAAACATATCACTCTCACCGATATGTCGAGTTGGTATTTTTAACGTGGAGGTTATACACAACTATACACACCATAAGAAACACTAAAACATTCCATTGGCGTAATCAACGTAATATCAATTTATTCTTGGCAAAATGACCGGAACAGGAGAATTGGACCGAAAGCAACTAAAAAAATATATGACCTGTTGATAACCTTACATGAAGAAGGAAAGGCAACATTACCGAATCATAACTGACTAAGAAATTACTCAGGAACTCAACGAAATGATTCCGCTCGCCTAGTTTCGCGGGAAAGATCAATTCCGCTGTTGACACCAATCGTAAGATAGAATCTACCACCTAAAGCACTGAGCTATTAAAAAAAATCTCCCTTTTCCTCAACAGATAAGAGATTAAGTCGCTCTGCAACCTAATCTACGGACCTCAATCTTAAGTTCATCGATCACATTTCCACACCGCTACAGTAAACAGCAAATTTATTAGCAAGAATCTTTAACAACTGGCTCGTTCTGACAAACACAACAACTGCTTAGAAAAATTTTGTAACGCGTAATGAAAACGAAGCCGCCATAGGTTCGACATCAGCAAGACACAAGTGCAGAGATAAAATCGAGGGCTTCTTCATTACTGTTTTCTCTTTGAATAATTCGTGAATATTTCTACAAATCAAGTAAACACAAACCCTGGGCAAAAGAAAATCCTCTCTTGCGTTGGATTCGAACAACCCAGCCTCGAAGAAGAACTTTTGAGTCAGTAATTAGGTTACTCTTGTATAATTGACTGAAGCAATCATCTTTTACCATTAAATCTATTCCATCGAGTGTACCGGCATAGCTGTTCTACTAATTTTATTTTTTCTGTACCTTCTTTTGAGGTCCTGGAGCCGTGTTCGCATTCTGTTCCTCTGTGTTTGGACCTGAAGCCTGTTGATCCGTAGCCATTTTTGAACGACAGGAGCCCATATGATTAGGCCTCTAGAGGAGATGAAGTGGAATCAATACTCCGAGCGCTTTCACAGCTGCGGGGGAAGAAAACTCAAAGTCTTACAATGAAAATCACCTCGTGTACGGTAAATATAACAGTAGCGCTAAATTTACAAATGGCTGCCTTGCGTTTTGTCAACGTATCCGAGGAGGCGATAAACGCTATGACAGTAAATTCAATTTCGGAGAGCACAAAAGATGCTACTGAGTTTGGCGGACCACTTTTCAATTAAAGACGTGAAGCTTCTGCTGACTAAATTATATAAAACCTGTTAAAACTGCTTGCAGTATCTTGATACGAGTAATCATCAGAATTGTAACAAAATATGCGCAATGCTTTTTACATGTACAGAATTTACATCAGAATTCGAAAGCACCTGAGCAATTATACAAAGACAATTGTTCACCCCAGGCTCTAAAATCCCGGGGGGATTATTCGTCTCGGGGATTATTCAATAATATTCACTTCGCCTTCGGTGAGTAATTGTTAGATCATGTGTACGCAAAAATTTCAGCTTTCTCATTTGATGAGAACACGGCAATTACTCACAAACAGCGCTAAAAGTTGAAATTGAGTGCAGAAACCTGAAATTAAATTGATTGACAGAAGAGTTGCGAAGGACAGGTTAGGAGAAAGTAACAACGTTTTAATAAAAAAAAAAAAACACCCAGCTAAGCACGAAGCATCAGCTAACAGTCGCGAAGTTTTTGGTTTCCAAAAACGACTATGTCGAAAGTATTAAGACGTATGAAGCGCGCTGAACAAAATCCTCTCGGCGTTTACGCAACAGTCCGTACACCTGACAGGGTCGGCCAGGGTTTTTGTGTATTTGGTATTCAGGGGCGTTTTAAATCGGGTATACGGTATATTGCAGCTTAAATATGGGTATTCAGTATATCACTTTCTTTGAATTTCAGGTATAAAGTATTCAAAGCTTCGATTATTTTTGGGTATATTTGGAGGAATTTGGGGTATTTTGGGGTATTTTGTCGATTTTTTTTCGGGTATATTGGTATTCCACTACCCCCCCTGGCCGACCCTGACCTGAAAGATGGAGATTAATTACGAGCGTGACAGTCTTCGTGAACTGGTTACTGCTATCAAACGAATTCTTACCGCGAAAGAGTGCAAACACACAATTATTCGCGACAGAAAGTTAAAAGCTCGAAGCGAATTCTTGCGGGAATTCGACTTCGATTTCGGCAACAACTCTACTCGGCAGCACCAATGAACCATAAACACGGATAAGAGGAAAACAGAGACAGATTTTTGCATGTATGTTATTTAAAAGTAATCACATCAATTTTTCTCGTGTTGTTTGGAATAAATCAGCACTACTAAATTTTTTAGAACAAAAAGTTACACTCACACAGAGGGCTTGTGCAATTTGGGTCGCTCTTAAAGAATTTAATTGTGCTGATTTTATCCCAAATTGCATTCGAAATCATCTGTTTACCTTAACAAGATAATTTGGTTTTATCAACAAAGTTGATAATGTAAATAAATTGGCAACCGTAAAGAGTTACACAGTTGACGTTTCGAGCGTTAGCCCTTAGAGTGGATCGCTCTGGCGAAGGACTAACGCTCTGAAAGCTTTGAAACTCTTTACGGTGGCAAATTCACATTCTTAACTCAGTTGACACAAACAAATCATCTTGTTATACTACACCACCGACGCTGCAGTACAATTTCTTAAGAAACTTAACCTTTGATTACCTACATCTACTGTTAAGCGCGCTAGTAAGGAAAAGGTGGCATTGAGCCGTACACAGAGTAGTATTACTTACATTCACGCAGCTTTTCCTTTGAATTTTTGACTCAACCTGGAGACGTGTTCGTCTCGATTACTCGCCATACAAATGGTATCCATGGTGTTTGATTGTTTTATAATCTCGTCCCCAGAGGTCACGCTCCGCTAATCGCTTGCCGGCGACGAGAGGGATAAAGAAAAGACCGAAATACGAGTGGTCAGCGGGGAAACAAATTTAATACGTCATATAGAGACATATCAATTATAGTTGCGGAAAACAATAGTGTTGTAAAGCCTAAATATCAACAGTATACTTCGCTAAATAAAATGTTAAGCAATTTTTTCAAAAGTGTTGATGGCAAATAATATTATATCTTTTACTACTGTAATAAACAGTAGAGGCATCGGAAAAGGCATCAGTGGCATCCGGAAAGGCACCAAGAAGAATTATATTTACGTTTTGTAACTTGCTGCGAGAAGAAAAAAGAAAACCAAAACCGTGGTCCCCAAATGAATTCTCCCACCTTGCCCCAAAAAATTTTCAAATTTTCCGCAACTTCACCTGTTCCTATTCGTAGGTCCGGCCAAGCCTTTATAGTCATTGGCTTCCGTTTAGCCACTAACTATGGCTTACAAATACATGTGTTTAGTGTTAAATTGTGAAGTCTACGACAGTTAAAAGATACTCATCGGAGAATAAAGAAATTTTACAACTATCGTCCGTAGAGTGCTGCTCACCAGTTTGGTTTTTAAAGATTTTTTTAAAAAATTTGGTGCGATAGCTGTGGTCAGTTTTTCCATGCAGGTTGTCTGGATGTACCTTTCGCAGAGACGTGGGGGGGGGGGGGGGGGGGAACAGAGACACCAACACAACATTTCACCTACCGTTCGCTTCAAAAATCAAGTTTTCATACCGAGTTCATTTGTTAAATAAAATAGGAAAAAAAACACTTCGAACGGAAAACAGAATTATTTTAACGCCTGGATCTTCTGAAAAAAGGTCTCCTGAACGAGTGGCCCTGATTATAAATATTAAGCATGGTAAACACTGATCAGCCTTAACTTGGCTGTTTCTCGAAGGTCAGTGTTTTCCTACATGCCTTTTTTCACGTGAAATGAGGCGATTGAATATTTATAATAAAAACTAAAAGAACTACAGCTGATGGAAATTTAAAATTTCTTACCTAAAGGCTGTGGAAACAAACTTATTAATGACTCTAAAAATATAAAAACCTACAACGAAATTTTTTTAGAGTTGCTTAGCTTTTCATTTTTCCGGAATCGGAAGTCGAGATTGCAAAATTCAAGTGAAAAGCAAACCGACTGTGATTAACCTGGTAACATTTTGGCTTTTTTACAATACGATTGTTTTTTGCAAGTTACAAAACGTAAATATAATTCTTCTTGATGCCTTTCCGGATGCCACCGATGCCTTTTCTGATGCCTCTATTGTTTATTACAGCAGTGAAAGATATATGTGCCATCAACACTTTTGAAAAATTGCTTCACATCTTATTTAGCGAAGTATACTGTTAACATTTCGGCTTTACAACACTATCGTTTTCTGCAACTACAACTGATATATCTCTATAGGAAGTATTAAGTTGGTTTCCCCGCTGACCACTCGTATTTCGGTCATTTCTTCATCCCCTGCTCGTCGCCCGTGATGTAGTAACTCCTCAATGATATTACCGCGTGACAGGATTCTTGTCACGCAGGCGCTGGTTAGCTGGATTATTATATAATTAACTCATTATCTCTTTTCTGATTGGCCGAAAGCCAAGAGGAAATTTTCTAAATTAGAGCCTGGGACGTCATCTAGCTGCAGATAAGATAATCATCATATCAAGGTCACTCAAGGCCACGGCTAATCGTGTCACGTAGGACTGCGGTGCATGATTTCTAAGGGTGATGCTTGCCGTCAGTGAGGAAGCAAATACATGACCATTTGCTTCTTTGAACGAGCAAGACATTGAAAAATTATTTGAATTTCGCTCTCTACAATTGTAATGTTTTCTTCAGTTAAACTTATTTATTGCTATTTACCTCCTCAACCAGCTTTTATTCAATTTTTCTCACGCTTAGACTTTTTTGTAAATCGGATTATGTGCTGCTGACTAGTATAATTTTACAAGTTTAGAAATAAATTATCAGTTCTACTTACGGTCGTAACCATTTTTTCCTTTAATGTATGATAAAACAATTTTTAGATTTAGTTTCTGTAATATCCAGAATAATTAAGGTCTCGGTAAGGGTTACCTCTACCTCGACCTCATCAATAATGTAATGTAAAATTTTGGAGGAAACGCCGACAGCAAACGACGGCCCCGTTACCGTTGTCATATGGTAAGGTCTCTGTTCCCAATCTCCAACAACAGCACATAACTCTCCTACACCACGAAACTTTTTGTGTGGGCTTCTTCGATCTGTAAGTAGTTAGTTAGACGCATTACTTAATGGAAGGAAAATTTAATTGATGGCATGGATTTGCCAATGAAATTAAATTTACACTTCTTTTCACGAGGAGCCAAGAACGCACATAGGCCAACGACACCTGAGCCTTTTTTTTTTTTTTTCTATTTCTGTTAAACAACCACAGTAAGTAGTAAACAAAAGGATGACGAAGATGGGAACTTCTGACTGCTTAATTTTCTTAGCCTCGCCATTAAAGAAAGAAGCTAGTTTCGATCATCAAATGGTGCAACAGATTCTCAGTAAAGTTATTTCCTTCATCGGGATGTGCCTTTACTATTTCACGAAACGACTCTTGCAGCCGAGAAACGATATCCAGGTCTGTGGTCAAGTTCTTGCCACTTGCTTCCAACATTAACTTCTTGATTCGTTCCAAAGCTCTTCCCAAAACAATTTCATGTGGCTTTTTTTTTTTTTTTTTCATGTGGCTTCTACTTCTGTTATCAAGATAACATTGACTAAAGTTTGTTTTACTTTATTTCCAGTGCACGGGAGAAGTGTTTGCTCGCGGCCAAAAGTAAAGTCAGCTTCAGTCGCAACACTTGAGTGAATAATTTGCTATTTTTGGTGACCTGGTACGTGAGCTGATAACCGCAGCGTAGGGAAGCAATCCGATTAATAAAAATGCAATTTCCGCTAAGTTGAAAATTCAATAATATGAATTAGTTATGTTTCTGCTGTTTTTTTTCGGTGTTTACTGAGCTATTCATTGTGTCCGTAAAATAGATGCGGAATAAATGAACAGTGTAGAGTCGACAAGGGTCATCGTAAAAGGTGAATCAAGCAAGTGCTTTATTGTAAAGTATTGGTAATATTTCATTTTTAGCATCTTTATCGCTTTCGAAGACTCAGTTTTACAGGTATTTTGAAATGCTGTCTGCAAATTTTTTCATTTTGTTTCAAAGCCGTGTTCATACACTTAACTCTAAGCAACGGTATGACATCGCTCAAACACTGAAATGCTATAATGGAAAGTGGAAACTCAGATAGCTTCAAACAAGCAACATCAAATTGCCTAATCATACATCTTATATTGATAGGGAAGTTATCCTCATAAAAAATCACGGCAATATAACTGAACTACTCTAAACTTGATGTAATGTTTTCAATTTTGAGGCTGCAGTTGCTATAAGTCCCTTTGTAAAGAAATGCGTGGACTTGGACGTGACAAATATCCAGAACTTGGTTCCTGCAAGCAATAGGAAAATCAAGGATTAAAAGCTGAGCGCTATGACCTAAGACAATATTTTTATTTTCTCTGCTCCTCTAAAATTCCCTTCAACATTAAGGGAGCATTCATTTATGTTACTTGGGTAAATTATTTTTCATAAGTTTGATTTGGATGTTAATCTTTAAACTTACTAAGATATAGACCTCAAAGCAGAAAACTTACTAGAATATTCACATCAAAACATCGCTGAAAAGCAAATAACCAAAGAGTTGTAATCGTGACATGTGTCCCTATTTGCGATAAAAAGAAGCGTTGATTTATTTATGATTTAGGTTTAGAATTAGAGGGTGGCTCTGAATTAAAATGCCTTTTTCCACGTGTACTCGATAGTTTTGTTGGCTTTCATTTCCGTGTCATCAACATCAATGGAGTGGTTCGCAATCTATACTGCGATCATTTATGGCAAGAATCCTTAAAACGCTCGAGGCACTGTTCCACTACCAGGAATGATAACAAAAAACGACACTGTTTTATCAGAGTGGAGATCCACTGTCAAGCTAAAGAATTAGCCAGACCGAATTGACCAACGGTTTGTTTCTGTTCACGTTGTTCATTATTCACGTTGTTAATCTAACTTAAAAATTTCAGCATCTCCTCTGCATTAACTTATTTTACCGGGAAATAACGTTTAGTTGAAACGTCTAAGCGACCGCATTATTGCATTTCTATCACAATGCCATAAAGTGATTCAGTGTAGGGAAGAATGATTCCGTTTAAAAACATTCTCACCTGTTGCCAATCAAGCAGATACTTTGAGGTCAATGAAAGCTTTCTTCGTGTCTTCATACTCGCACATCCAGTGGCAACTGTACCTTCCTTCATCATCATTCTTGGTTGCGTTAAAAATTGTCAGAATGAATTCCTGTTGGCATTTGGTGTGAGTGTTTTTCAATGCTATGTTGTACTTTCCGCCGCTCGCCAAGGATGTTTGGTTGTTGTTTTTAAACCAGTAAAGCTCCTCTGGGCAGCCACTCTCATCGGTATCAACTAAACATGTTAGGCTGATATTCGAGAATTTGCTTGCCGAGATTTGTGAGGAAGAAACAGTTGGGGATTGTGGCAATGGACCTAAATAAAAATAAATACTTCTTGGTTAGTCATATACGAAAATAATTTTGGCTGGGTTTCAGGGAAAATTTTAAAGGGAACTTTCAGTGTCTATTGAGCAGCTTTAAAAGAAGAGAGGCTATTCTTATCGCAGTCGGAAAATTACTTACATTCGTAGATCATCTGTATGGTATATGATGCACTACTAGACCAGCCTGCAATATTACTCTTTGCCTTACAGGTGTAGAATCCTTCTTGGTCTTCGGTTCCTGATGGTAGATGGAGAATGCTACGAAGCGTTTCTATACCATTCCACCGCGTTTGTTTTTGCTCCTGGTACATTCCTTTGGTTCCATTTGTGATCAGTTTATAAGTCACGTTACTGACCAGCCATTGCTCTTTGTACCATTCTACGGTGGAAGGAAGGGGCCATCCAGAGAAGTAGCATTTCAAGTCAATCGTTTTGTGTTTTTTAATGATATTCGGAGTACTACTACCCATAATGACTTGAAGATCGCCTGGATAAAATAAGATGTATAAAGTTATTGAGTAGTTATCTCTTGATGAAAGTTAAGTTAGGAAAAGCCTGTACACGAGGCAAGTGACCCATCCAGCCGGATCTTATTCATTTCTTTAAGCGACTAGGAGTATTACTACTCCTCCTGAATGACAGTTCACTAATACTCATTTAAACACCTGTTACAAGGGAGGCACTGTAATATTCCAGTTTTTTGCCCAAGAACTCAGCACAATGACTTGGCCTGGACTCGTTTGTTTAAAGGTCGGATAACACTATCCACTAAATGAATCTCTCTCCGGTGGATAACGCTGTACGTTTGCTATCACTTATCCGCTGGATAACGAATTATCCGTTGGATAGCGTTATCTTCCCTTTTATACAACTGGGCCCAAGTCTCCAATCCAGACTTTCGATCCAACGTCAAGCACAAAAATCCTTAAGCCACCTCGACTCCTATGCCGAATATTAAAGTAACAAGGAAATTCATTTGACGCAATGTGTCAGTGTTTCTTTAAAGGTTGAAAAACAGACGTTAATAGAGAGGTGTACTTACGTGTAAAATTGACAGAGGTGCATTCACATGAATAACTTCCACTCGCCGACGAACTCACTTTTTTCAAAACCAGATCTGATACGCCGCCATTACTTGTACCAACTCGCTGTTTTGCTTGGTTCCAGGTCACGACTTTGGCCTTTCCTCCTGCGAAGATGGAGCAGTTGGTTGGAATAGTGGAGCCTGGGTCTACTATCATCTGATTGGTGAATTGGCAGCCCGCTGACAGGGGGCAGGAAGACTTTATTTCGCACTTTGTGCTTGGTGCGGATGACGCATCTGTATTTTCGGAAACAAGAATTTGGAAGAGAAAATAATGGCGTTAGGCAAAGATAAACTGCCAAGTCTTAATGCCTAGACCTTCGTAATCCGCGCTCCGATGCACGATTTACCCGATGCGCTTCCACTGAGCCACAAAAACTCTTTGGCAACTATTTATCATGCATCCTGAATATTCATACGATCAGCAATGTCGCAATTCTCGTGTTAGTAAGTAGAACATGAGAAAGATGGTATATTTTTAAACGCAGTAATGAAATGAATAGAGGGGCACAGTACAATTCCGACTTTTTTTTCTTTCCCGGCTGAGGATGAATATCACCACTACACACAAAATTGACTTCCACTAGGTTAAGGGAGGCTGTGTGAATCGTAGAGTAGGTAAGTCAGGTAAGGGAACAAAATGGCGGCTGGATCACGCCGATGTAGATGGAAAATCAAGGTGGAATTTGTTCAAATTTAACTCGAATTCATGAAGAAATGTTCTAACTATCTGGGAATAACTTTCTTCCTTGCACTATTCGGTGCGCTCAACAGAGAAAAACGAAGGGAGCGAAAAACGTTATGGAAATGGAGAAGGCATAAAGACACGTCCCGACTGCCATGATGGTACGTGTTCTATTATGTATTGTATTAGTTAGAAGTCAGTGTTCTGCGAACGTCTTTACGCATTAAGCCAAAGCCTGAGAACACCATCGAATTCTGTCGGTTGCCAGACGGTCAAGCTATCCCCATGTCCTGCCTCTGTCGCTCATTTCCCTTTCTACGGCTCTCTCCATGTTTCCTTGGGACTGCCTTTCGTTCGTCGGTCGTCGGAGGGCGACTCTGAGCAGAACTGATGGTAGCATTCGGATCACGGTGCCGATCGAACTCTATCTTCTTCTCTGAACTTGCTGGGTGATTGGATTTGTACCCGTTCTTCTGCGCAACTCATCTTCGGAGATTCTTCTGCTCAGGCATCTGATCTAGGAGACTTCTTGCTCAGCAAGAAGTCGCTTGATATTTAGAAGTAAAATTCGGTCTCCTTAAAGCGAAGACATTGTTCACTGAAGGGAGGGGTTTCTTCGCTTTCTTTTCCGATCAGGCAATGTTCGATCCCTGATCTCTCGTGGATCACAAACGCGGCGATTCCACTCATTCCAGCCGTCAAAGGAAACGATCACGTAATCATCGTCTACTTCTTCAACAGTGCACGTACACCAAACTCCTTCTTCATCGACTGCTTCAGCTTTGAAGCCCACAGTTTGTGGAAGTGCCATCACGTTTTTAGTCAACCTTACGTTTAGCTCATGCGATCAAAACAGGTTTGCGATCGATTAAGCCAGTCAATTTGTTTTGATGAATCTGCAATCGGTCGCTAGGATACTTAGTGGTGTCCAGTGTCCCTGGGTAATTCTAGCGCCTCATTGCGCATGTGTTAATTAAAACCGGAATTCTTAATGAATTACACACTTTGTCCGTGTTGAAGTCGTAATATGTGGCTGATATGGTCTTCGTCATATTCCAGGATTCTGCGCCATACAAGAAAATGTTTAGTTATTGCCGGTTCTTGAAGAGAAGCAACTTTGTTCTCTGGCTAATGCTTTTGGACCTCCAGTACATCCAACGCTTATGTTAGTCTTTAATGGATGATCTTTCTGAAAACCTTGCTTGCAGGTTCGCTTTAAGTTCTGTCTTCCTTGCACCTGGAATCTGCCCGCTTTCACATGTCTCTAAATATGTCTGTTATTATACACGGTATTTCTGTTTCATCTGCTTTAAGCAGTGTGTTAGCAAAACGAAAAAATGTTCACATTCATTCATACACATAGTATTGTGTTTAATTTTTATGTAATTCGTGGCTGAATTAAAGTGGCGTTGTTATATATGGTATTGCCATACATGTGGAACACAGAAAATAGAGACAAATTCCTCGGAGCAATTCTTTGTTAGTCTTAAAGAGAGCAGGCAGGCGTTTAAGGATACCCGCCATGCTTTTCCCGTTATCATCGTAAAACAATGGCGATTTCTTGTAAAGCTTGCTGGAACTGGAAAAGAGGATTCATCATACCCGTAGTTCAAGTTGTATTTTTCAGTTAATTGAAAGATATCTCTGAGTATAATTGCCTCAGACTTAAAGGCGACAACAAATTAAAGAGAGAGGTATTAATTTTTCCTTCCACCGACGTTGGATGACGAAGGACAGCCCTGGAGAGCAAGTCACGTACTTCTTGTCAAACAATTTTTTACCCCACGTTTCTTTGTTCCTCAGCATTGCTACAACTCAGTCATGATATACTCTTTTTTACTATCTTATCCTTTTTTCTAACATGGTGAGAGAACTTTTGTTACCTGTTTCATAAAAGAAAACGTTTTATCGTTGCTATTCCTAAACGAAGGCAGGATGCATGTGAAACCGATCCTGCATGGGATGTCATTAAGTATCTTGGTAGCATGTAGAGGTATCGGAACACCACCAGTTTATTCCATTCTCTTTAAAGATACTCAAAGACCAAAAACGTTTGGCTTAAGTGGGTTCATTCATGGCAAGTCTGGTTATTTTCGCTGGTAATCAAAAATGCTTTTGTGACCTTCCTTTCAATGAGGTATGTCAGCGGTTGATATCTTGGTCCTATGCATTGCATCTTACAGATGGCTTAGAAGCTGAGCCGTAATACGACGAGCGTGAACATTTCTAGGGTAGTTTATATAACGGGAATGTTTATCATACCGATTTTAACTAAATGTATCGCAATTTCTGCTCTGTACAATCTCTTAACAGTCTGTCCGAAAAAATTGTTCGTTCTTTTATTTCTGAAGAACGTTGTTGCATCTAAAAAACTGCAGACGAGACAAAATTAACATGTGGTTCATTTTCAAAAGCTGAAAGGCCCGAATAGTAGCAGAGATGTAACGAATTTAAGAAAACGAAAGACACTTTTTAAAAACATGTTTCGACAGTTCTTCTGTAATCTTCAGTTCTGAATAATACAAAGTACAAAGTTTCTCATGTTCAATTTCTTGTTACAAGGACCTCTGTAGCTTCAACTTATTTACTTAAAGTCAGACATTGTATCTTTCTAAAATCAAATTAAATCTTTAAACAAATTGGATGAAGCGAAGGCACGTCTGTGCATTAATGATGCTGGGTGACTCAGTCATGGCTTTGCCCGGTACATGAATTTAAAAAAATGTTCTTTTCCGAATGAAGCTTAGGTAAGCTGTATAACCGGGAGAAAAAATTAACTAACAGTCATGAAATATAGTAAGGAAAGAAGCCCCATTTTTATGACACTATTTTTGTATTTGAAATATTAAAATTTATTTTTGAGATATCATGATCTCATCGAAGGCTTTCATCACGTGTCTGGATTACAAGTTCTTATTAAGTGATGTAAGGTGAGGGAACCTTTTTTTATATTTTATCTGGGAACAGATAAAAAATTATGCCTGCGTTCATTATTTTAATGTCTTAACGATGTGCAACGGTCAAGCAAAGAAACAAATAAACAAAAAACGAAACAAAACAAAAAGACGTTTACAAGAGGAATCAGGAATCCGGAATCCGGAATCTAAATGTTAGCTGTCGTGACCATTAAACATACCTTGAATCATCAAAGATGACAGAAAACTCAGCAAAAGAACATCAATCAGGCAGAGACCGGAGCTTTTCGCTAGATTTGTCATCCTTCCTTCACCACGTTGACAACTCACTGCTGCACCGATTCGATGGTTTTGATTTTATACCTTTCGGCCCAGAATTTGTGCATGCTTGCTGACCGCCCACGCTTATTTATTTGTGGGAAAAAGAGATATTTGTTCAATCTCTCTTGGTACCTCAAGAATTTCGCCGACGTATTGGAAGGTCTAAAGCAATTACTTGTTAACACTTCAGCCCTGTTAAAAGTTCCGCCCGGAAACAGTCATTTAATCTGCTTGATCTAATTAAACAGAAGAAAAAAAATTACAAGGACAAATCTTGATCCTCTTTAGATGACTAAGACGATGAATGACATCTCAGCCGTGATGTCACTAAACCCCATAAAATACATAGGAGTTAACCTTAACCGTTTTACTGTTCTTCCAACGTTCGCGTTAGAGATCTTTCGACAGAAAAAGATAATCAATGTCTTCAAAATCTCCATGAGCTTTTCTAGAAACTAAAATAACTCAATGTTCTCGAAACGGATCTTCCGATAAATCTCATAAAAAAGAACAAGATTTCATAACCTTTTTTGACTTCACAATTGTGGGCGTATTTTTGTAAATTGTCTGAAACACTTGGAACGAGTGCTGCAAAGGAAGTGTAATTGGGGGACTGGACATTTCCTCTCATTATATCTAGTTTTTATAGGTGTATTTCAAAGTGGTTTTTCCCACGCCATTGTTCGTCAATCGAGGTTAATTACTTGAAATAAAATCTAAAGGCGGAAAAAAACATTCTAAAGGGCGGTTTTGTTAGACTTTAGCGATCATGTTAGGTGTTAAATTGCGTTCCTTAATTTTCCGTGAGCAAAATTTCAATTTTTGAATTTTATCGTTTTTTGTGAATTATAATCAAACAAACCAAAGCAAATATACAGTTTGGATTTCAAAACGTACCTGTAGATATATTTAAACCCTGAAACAATATTTTTTAAAGGAAAGAAACACTCAATAATATATAAGCCGAAGGAAATGAAGACAGACTGCACATTTAGCACTCCCGCACAGCCCCCTCCCCACCCCCGCGTTACAGTGTGTCTTGGAAACTATTGCGCGCGCAGCTTAAACTCGTTTCGTCAGAATATTCAATCTCGTGCCAAATAATGATCAGGATTGCGGTTAACGAACTTATTATGATAATTAATAGAATGTTGGATTATTCTGTTTGAACTTCTATCTTCTTATCCGGGATTAAAAATCGACCACGAGAGGTTTGCTTCTGCCAATTAACTACGCAAATGATCTTTGGTAGGCACGTAGCTTGATGAACTATAAACCCCCCCCCCCCTCCCTCGCTACCTCAAAGGCGCTTATGATAAAAATGAATCAATTCTTGATCACCCATGACACGTCAGACGTTCTGCCAAGAGTTAGCTTCCAAAAGCGGCGGTCAGATTAACTAACTATTATTGGATCTGCAAAATAATAAATACGTATTCTAAATGGACAAACACGTCCTAAAAGAAAATCAAAACTAACAACCTCGGAATTTATTTTTGTAAAGTTAAGTCTTTGTGGCTCAGTGGCAGTGCGTCGGAGCGCGAAGGTCGGAAGTTCGATTCCTCATAGGAACGCATACATTTTCCTTGTCCTCACGCTTTCGTGACAAGACAAAAAATATCTTTCTTTAATTTCTTTGTTCTAAAATCGTCTTCATAAATAGTGTGGATTAACTTTGGGTTCTCGCCAAGAAAACTGATTCCTGTCATGTAAAATGTGACCTGAGCTAACAGAAAGTTTTCATCAAGCATATATATAGGCTCAGAAGATATCCCAAGAATGCCAAACCTGCGGTTGGTGGGATCGCTCTGGGTGGTGATTTACTAGAGTGGAGGACGACTAAGAAAGCGTGATTGCTACATTCTCTGCCAAAGAGAACACATGTTATGCTTTTCACATTTCATATAGATTAATAGATGTTGTCGAGTTTCGTTCTCGTCGTGGGATGATGTTGCTTCTGAGGTCAAGTAAAGGAAGTAGAGTACTTCACAGATGTGATTAGGGGGAACAATTCGATGCTTACAAGTGATGTTCATACTTGATATTCCTACTTATCAATATACAGAGTGCGTCGTGGTATCCGCCGTTAGCTTAAGATGGTCATGTTCCTGTTAAATTGATTCCAAATTATATTTACGAAAATCGTATAACTTTATCAATTATTATCAACGATCAATAAACCCAAAAGTGTCCGATGTAAAGGAAAATTCTTTATATATATATATAGGTGTGACATCTTTGGAGAGACTGCAAAGAACCCCGCAATCAAAGCACGTACTTTTGCTACCCACAACTATTTCCATCATCTCAGTAGGAAAAAAAAAATTATCCCAAGGGGATATAATGAACCTTTATTGCGTGGGTAGCTATCTCCTCGTCCAGTCCTGCTTTTTGAACTACAGGCTATGAATAATGTCATCTCTTGCCGTGAATATTGAGACATGAGACATTAATCCAGCCCCAGACGTAATTTCCCATGTACTCTTTTCGATTATGCAAGTCTAGTCGTCAATCTTATCATAACAAGCGGGATTTTCCTTTACGTTCAGTAAACCTTGAAGTCGTGTTTACAGCAATCTGGTTTAATTCAATTTTCCCGAAATACTAAAATCAGCTGCATAGAAAAATGGTAAGAAAGTAGGTGTTTGGAAGTTCAATTTTCGCTGTTTTTTTTCGAGGTCTTGCTATATTAACCTCTCTTTCGTCTCCTGCAAGACCCACCACTTTCCATTCTTCTTCTCCTATGTTTCAAGTGGATTTTAATCGGGCTGAAATTTGCGATTTTCTTGGTTTTTTTTCAAGTGGTACCACGTGAGCAAGGAAGGAAAGGTAGGATTTTTAACTTAGTGACCTAGGAGTACAGCGGAATTACAGTGGCGTTCATTAAAAACGGTCTTAAATACGTCCGCTCTTCATCGCCCCCTGCTAGAACTCAGTCGGGTCAGATAAATTATTCCGGGATAATTTCGGGCATAAAGCCATGGTCAGAATAGTGAGCATAATGCTCGCATAATGACTAAACTTTTTCAAATTCCCTTGATGTTACAGTTCAATAGGGGATAAATTCTGTCGCCTGAGTACTGTCAACAGTGAGCCTGCTATTCCTGTGTGCACTTTAGGAATGTCATCCACTAAAATGTTGAGTTCTGAACTTCGATAAGCCTTTTATTCGTAACAAGTTTTGCCTATTGAAAATTACATTGAGCACATACAAAAGTTTTTTTAGCGTAATTTTCAGGGGTGACGCTCAAGAGTACAATGTTCAAATGTTTTGGCATAAATTTATCTGACCCTAGAACTCGGACCGCCAAACTTTTAATTAAATTTCCGTCGAGTTGAAGGTAATAAACAATTTTCGTTCTAATTTTGTTTGATTTCCTTTTCGCGTGACCCTATCCCTGCAGTTTATCCTTTGGTGGATTGAAGAAAAAACTGTAAAGTTTACATAGGCAAAATTTACATGCTGCACATTCTACATTTTGTCCTAATACTTAGTAGATTTTCACTTATTACAGCGCTATTGACTTACTGAGTGAAAAATTGATTAGACATCATTCACATTTAGATTTATTGACGACTGAATTAGGAAACATCAATCATGTCTTTTGGAGAATATGCCAGAATCATCGGAGAAAAACAAATTAGATTCTTCCCATGCGATGCGATTGTATTTACTGATCGCAAATAACTGTTATGGCACGCAGTTCCTGCACCTAGTTTTATTCTGCATTTTTTTCTTTATCTGAGTATCACGTTTGAGTCAGTAAATGGGAATTTCCGACACAGTTGCTGCGAGGTGTTCCTCTGCTGTGGATAATGCCTGTATAGTCCTGAGCAATTATCAGGCGACGATCATGATATCACTTCAACTATCGGCAATAAATCATAGTTTGTTCTTTATATCTGAAATTTTTACTTAAATCATTTCAAGCACTTTGCATCGCTGGAGAATCATCAAACTTTCATATGCTTAGGTTGTTCCAATTGAGGTGATGTGTAACTAAATTGTATGCCGTAAAAATGACATAGACGTCGATTCTTCATGTAAACTTCCTTGTTAGAGTAAGATAGCTGCACGTACAACCGGGTCAGCATGCAAACATTTTATAAATATTTACTAATAAGTGGAACCACACTCGTAATTTTGGCTTTGAAATAAATTTTGTGATTTCCTCCAGTCACGTCGGATACTTTTACCTCTATAAACCACAGGCTGACAACTCTGATGTGCCCAAGGGCACATGACGTTAATTCCTTGACAGGGAATACTTGCTCTCAATCTCAACCGTCCCAAGGTTGGAAAATTGTGGTTCCCTGGTTAGAATCCGTTTATTACTTGAAGTCGTAAACTATTAATCTGATCAGTTATGGGAATGCATGCATGAGATCTCTCCTTGCTGTGTCTAAAAAAAGCTTACGGAAATACATTTCTTCATCTAGAAAACCTGTGTAAGCTTTCGCAATACTTGATGTACCTTGTATTTTTTTCTTTGGCTCAACATGTAGAAGTTGCCGTAGGCAAATATTTTATATTCTCAGTCTCTGGTTTCAGAGCAGGCAAAAGTATCATTAGCATATCAAATTCAAGAATAGAGCCATTGAGTCTTTTCTAAGAGCTACGTCCGCTATCAAACATAATGTGAATCTTATATATTACAGGCTTACGGGATTGACGTTCATAACATTCCTTGACAGAAATTCTCTGATTGTTCAACGATTTTCTCGTACAATTAACAAATACATTGTACTAGTAGATGTAACAAAAGCGAAATTAAACGAGATTTTACGGGAGACGGATGGATATTTCACTTAATTTACAAAGGGAAATGGAAGACCCTTTTGCAATATTGCGAATCTCGTTTGATTGACAGCGATCTCAACACCTTGTTTCATTATTATGAAATCTCGGTAGGAAGAGCTAAGATAGCCGGAGGCGAATTTGGATTTTTCTATTTTGATAGTAAAATATCATTTGACGTTCAGGCACATGTAGTTGCGATTTCCCTCGCTCTGTCGTGTCTGGGCTTCAATTACCCCGAGGGAGGATGTTCATACGGGGGATAAACGTGGGCTCAAGTTCCTAACAGCGTCTTTTTACTGAAACTAAGAAGTGTTTTGGAAAATACTGTTTCAAAATATGATTGTTAAGAAGCTCTGGGAATGAACCTGCCCGTGATCAGCTCTTCCTGAATTACGTTTTGCAACAAACAAGCAAGAGAAAAGGAAAGTAGACAGAGAAGAAAACAAACAAACAAACAAACAAACAAACAGTGAAGGTTTCTGATCAAGCATATCGCTGCGAACTTGAGTGGGATAATAGAAGAACACGTAAGAGGCCATTTGGATTTAGGCGACGAGCGCTAGGTATCGTTTCATTCTAAAAAGAACTCCTCCACACACTTCGCAAGTTTGTCATTTCCTATTCACGCTTTTCATAATGGCCGACGTTGCGCGCGCCTGGGAACGATTTTAACACGGAATCGAGGCCACCCAGTCATCCGAGCGTACGTGAGACAAAGAAACTACAGTGTCAGACAACAAAAGGTTTAACCAGCTGAATTTGATTGATTTTTTTATTGTAAAATCGGTGTTTCTATTATTGAGCTCTTGTTTGATAGTTCTTGTCTCGACTGGACACTTATTTTTTTAAAGGAAAATCGCTATGCCAAGCCACTGTTGCGTGCCGCTATGCACTACAAGAGGATATCGCGACAGCAATGTGAACAAAATCTCGTATTATACTTTTCCATCAAACTCTCAACAAAAAGATAAATGGATTCATGCTATCAGAAGAGATGAAGGGCCCGATTTCGAGATATCTAAAACGACAGTGGTGTGCTCTAAACATTTCAGAGCGAACGACTTTAAGAAAACCCTAGCTGGAAAACATCTCCTGACGCATGGTGCCGTCCCTTCGGTATTTGCTTGGATTCGCACTTCACCAAGAAAACGAAAACCTCCAAAAGAACGGCCGTTTATTAACAAGGCGACCAGCAACCACGCTGAAAATACTACTGATGGTACACTAGAAGAAAACGAGGTGCAAGAAACAGATTTTACGATCGTCCCAAGAAGTGTGGACGTGTCCACGCAAACTGATCTCTCTGCACATGAGGCTCGTCTCTCAGAAATTATTGCAGAATGTAATCGAAAAATTGGAATACTGGAGTCAACAATAGAAGATTTAAGGCTAAAGTTGCTGGATGAGCATCGTAAATATGATTTACTTAAAAGTAAATTATTTACTCTAGACTCAATGAAAGCTAAAACCTCATCCTGTAGTACTGTTGCTTTTTATACTGGATTTCAAGATTGGGATGCCTTCACTGCAATTTATAATTATCTCGATCCGGGGGAAAAAGGAGAAAATATAAATTACTGGCTTTCAGGTAATACAGATACATCAGTTCTTGCTTATGATGATGATGAATGTGATGAAGTGTCCTTGAGCAAAAAGGGCAGAGCTAGATCCCTTAAACCAGCTGAAGAGTACTTTATGGTTCTGTGTAGACTGAGGCAAGGTTTTCATGAAGATCACCTGTCTCATCTATTTAATATCTCTGTAGCAACAGTGAGCAGGATATTTGTAACTTGGATGAACTATATGTACTTGAAACTGGGAACAATTGATATATGGCCATCTAGAACGACCATTGACTTGTATATGCCAGAAGCATTTAAAAGCAAATATAAGAGCACAAGAGTGATCATAGACTGTACTGAAGTGAAATGCCAGATGCCTAGCAGTCTTCAACTGAATGGGGAGCTTTTCAGCAGCTACAAGCACCACACAACCTTAAAGGGTTTGGTGGGTATCAGTCCTGGGGGTGCAATAACATTTGTTAGCCAATTATACTCAGGTTCAATTTCTGATAAAGAAATTGTCACTAGGAGTGGATTTTTAGATCTGCCTTTTGACGACAAAGATTGTGTGATGGCTGACAAAGGTTTCACAATAGAGGATGTGTTGCCCCTTGGTGTATCGTTAAACCTACCACCTTTCCTTGGACAGGATAGCCAAATGTCTCCTGAGGATGTGATCAAGACGCAGGAAATCGCCAGTCTGAGAATACATATAGAGCGGGCAATCAACAAGATAAAAAACTTCCACATTTGGGACAAAGTAATCCCTCTACACCAGTTTGGTATTGTAAATCAAATGTGGGCAGTTTGTGCCATATTGTGTAATGCCCAACCTAACATAATATCTGTTTGACAGAGTACACCAAAGTGTACAATAAAGTACTTGTTAATGTTGCATTACATTATTGTAATTCAAACTTATTAAAATCAACAGCATTAAATAGTAATACTGCACACTTTTGGTATCTGTATTATAACATTTGGTGTAACTACTAAATATTTCTTACTTTGCAGGAAACACAATTAACCAGTGAATAATAATTGGCAATGTTATTAGTTTTGGGTAGTGCTAACCAGGTTAATTGTGATCACTGTAAACTAATCTTGAGATGTCTAATGGAATTAATTAATTATACACAAGAAAAAATATTACCTTTTCAGAGTCTGAAATTTGCACAAAAGTCATTCAGAAAACAATATTTTAACATCAATAACTTCTGGAAAAATAAATGAAATGAAATAGAAATAAATTGAGAATGCATGTATAAACATACAATAAATCTACAACCTTAGTATTTTACCACTCTATGTATTAAAAAATATTTACAGTTTCTGAATTTCAAAAAGATATGTAGTTACATATGAATATCGTTATCAAATGTAACAATTTAAAAAGACATTTACACATAGCATTAGGCTTTGGATGCCTCAGCAGCAGCAAATTGAAGAAAGTTTTTAAAATAATATGTATACAGTTTATCTCTTAACTCACTCCAATATATTGAGTCAAACTGAATTCTTTGAATGTGCATGCCTACATTGGTGTATACAATAAAATCACACCATTTAGCTCCTGTTATTGCCATCTGCCCTTGAACTTGGGCATAGTATGGGTGTGACTTCTTTAAGGAGCACT
Organism: Pocillopora damicornis; assembly: GCF_964200805.1. Lineage (NCBI taxonomy): Eukaryota > Metazoa > Cnidaria > Anthozoa > Scleractinia > Pocilloporidae > Pocillopora > Pocillopora damicornis. The sequence goes on from NC_142678.1 coordinate 8,182,132, forward strand.
GATCGCCAATCTTTTCCATACAGAAGCAAGGATCTGAACAGGCATCAAGAGGGGTGACATGAAATTTTGTGTATGGGCATTTTACTTCAGCAAGGCCAAATTGGTCTGTACTCCCACAATCAATTACTCGGGCATCTGGTGACACACCAAGGATGGGATACTCTTTGCTTACAACAAATCCACATGGTAAAACTTCCACAGGTGTCTTTCTGTTGTACATAACTTTGTGGTACTGCACTAAAGCAATGGGTTCAAATTTAATTCCATGGCTTAGTGCTCTCGAGGTAATCTCCTTAAGGTGAATCAGTGATTCTGCAAATGAATCATGGTTTCTTTGTCTCTTTGAAATTACCTGAAACTTTGATGCTGTAAACCGTAGCTTTCGCTCCTCTTTCCATTTTTGACAATCAGATTGTTTTCTTGTTTCAATTTCAATTTTATTAATTTCATCCTCATCAACTCTTAGTTTCGAAATGATTGCTCTCTCATCGTTAGATAAATTAGTGGGAACTTCCATGTCACTTCCATTTAAATTCCGCAGTGGGAATCGAGGGAATTCAAGTGTATTTTCATCAATTGGCACTAGTCGCCTTGGAATACAGTCAATGTCTATACTGGCCTTGAAGTTTGATTCCGTGTAACCAACTTGATGGGACAAGTATGATCCTACTGAGCATTTGCCAAATTTTGTTTCTGTTACAGACTTCTCTTGATTGTCAGCTAGCATTTGAGAAAAACCCATATTTGGATTAATCTTAAACAGCTCTCTTTTAAGTTTTTCCTCATCAGTTTTATTATGAGATATTTTCATTCTTGCCTCGTAAAGGTTGCACTTTACTCCAGACCTGGTCCTCTCTTCATCAAGGTTGGTCTTACTGATTACCATTTCCATCACTGGTTCAGGGCATATATTGCTTCCTCCACCTTTCCTGTGCCATTGCTGCAATTGTGAGGTGCAAGCAAGCTTTCGTTGTTGACCTGATTCACTAGATAGATCCTCAGTGGAGGTACATCCGTTAAGGTAGAACTTGCATAGTTTGAACATAAGTGCTACAATGTGGTTGCAGTAACCAACTTTGCCTGCAACACAAGAGCAATGACCATACTCCACTTCTCCTGAAATTACACATAATGCCAGCTTTAAACTGTGCGGCGCTTCGTTCTTACGAAAACTATGACAGCAATTGGCCTTTACATAAAAGTACCTTTGGTCATGACAACAACGGATTTCCTCTAGATATTCGTCCTCGAGAAATGTTTTGGCCTTTCTCAGGCCAGTTGGAATAGAATGGTTATCTTTATTGGCAATGTTCTTGCCAGAATTCTTTATGTGGCTGTCCATTTGCGCTCTCGTAAATGCAGGCATGGCATCAAGCGACGAACACCAAGCTTTCAGGTCGTCGGGAAACCTCACACGCTCTTTGGATAAACGCTTGTTTATCAACTCGGCTTTACGTTGATTCTCAAGATATTTTCTCCGCTTGTATATCTGGTGTTCGCTTGGATCTATTAGATCTTTGTCTCTACCAGTTTGTATGAAGTCGTTTACTCTGTTTACAAAAATAAAAAATTATCAAAATCGATCAGAAGTGTTGTCACTAAGCACATAAAATGTTAAACGTACCTTTTCGCTAACTGCGCTTTAGTTTTAAGACCTTTAACATTATCTCCACGACATCTAAGCCAAAAAATTAATTCTTGCTTTTTTAACTCTTCTGGCTTACGGCCAGAAAGAGAGGACCCGGGAATATCATCTTCAGTAAGACTTGAATTTGCTCTACTGGAAGCCATGCTTATGACTGGATGGCCTCGGTTTCATACCCTAGATCCCAGGCCTAACCGGGGGTCCGCCATTATGAGAAGCGTGAATTCGTGTTAATCCTCTCCTCCCTCATCCGTTTTAAATCCATGTCCAACCGGGACACTATTATGATTTTTGATCTCGTATTTTGAGGGTTCTCTTGACCTTAAGTACGAAAATGACAGAAGCGGAACGATGAAAAGTATCATGAACAGCATTGTTTCACGACTTTCCTTATAAAGAAATTTGTGGTCACATTTTCTTTATGATTTTTGTTGTAATTAAATGCTCTCCTGCGACATTCCCTGTTACAGCTCTTTTAAGTGAAAAGTAAATTTCAGGAGCCAAAACACACTCCCGTTCTTAAGATTATATTTAACTAACGGAAAATTAATACCCTACAATAAAATCCTATTTAACCAAATGTATTGTTTACAGCATTCAATTATATGGTTTTACTAAGGTTATGATTACAAGACAGCGACTCCTACTATTTACAATCTACTTATTGTCTAATTGTTCTTTGTTTTTCTATTCAGATATCACTTACAATTCAGGGGTTAATCTAGATATAGATGAAAGGAAGATAATACTAATAATACGAAAACAAAAAAGCCTTATGGACGTTTCGTGAGATATCCCTTGACCCCATGTTAAAACAGACAGAACAAGATATGTATATGTATACACTAAAGCCCCCGAACATTCCACCAGAATGACGTGCACTTTCAGGGAAAATCGTTTAAACCGTTTTATACATTTGTCTTCAAGTGAGATATCCCTTGACCCCATGTTAAAACAGACAGAACAAGATATGTATATGTATACCCTAAAGCCCCCGAACATTCCACCAGAATGACGTGCACTTTCAGGAAAAATCGTTTAATTAAACCGTTTTATACATTTGTCTTCAAGGTGTAGACAGCATTTGTGCAACATACCTTTGCAAGCGATTCCAGGCGTCAACCGCGAAAAAAACCAAAACGCGCACCAATTTCAGATAATCAGTCCTGGCATATTTGTAACTTGAACATTAATTGTCATATATCTGAGCGGAAAAAAGGTACTCTCCGAGTAAAAATCTTTGCAAGGCTGCATATCTATGCCTAAAATATCCTTGTGTTCATAAAAGTACTTACTAGAACTCTAGAAGGTTCTAGAAGCCTGAGAGATAATTCTCTTAATGAGATTACGTCAATATCATATTATCTGTTGGCAAGTTCTTAGCAGTTCTTGTATCTACAGTGCGTGAGTAAAGCTTTTTAGAAGAAACTTCCACAATTCTAGGAGGTTGTGGAAGCCTTTGAAATAACTCTTTTTGATAAAATTACATTATAAATTACATAATCTATTAGCAAGTTCTCTGCAGTTCTTAAAATGACAACAAAAAGTTCTAGTATCTACGTAAAATCGCTTCCTCAAAGAAACTGTCACAATTCTGTGTTAGAAGGTTCTGCAAGCCTAAAATTATAATAGGATTACATCATGATTATATTATCTATTAGCCAGACCTCAGCAGAAAAATTTCGGTTTGAAAACTTAGAGAACATCTCTCGTATATTGGCTCGTTTGGGCGTGCAAATTACTGCGACGCTTTCAGATTTTTTCTTCATTTTCCCCCTACTGTAACCGAATATCAGTACAACTGCTGGAAACTGGCGCAATCTTTTCTATACATTGTCGCCTTTAAGCTTTCGATCATAAGACAAGAGATAAACACTTTCTTTCTTGATTCCAACCAAAATCCTGCGCTGGTTATTACACCAATAAAGCGATGGATAGCCCAGTCTATTGCTTTTATAAAATAACCACGGGTTTATCTGTACAGTAAACGATAGGTTTTTGACAAGAGATTACCAGTTCTTGCAAAATGGAGAGCAAACAGTATTCCTGAATTTTTCAAACACCGTGACAAACTGCACTCGACTTTCCTTCCATCTCAGGCAATTTTTTTGGCCTTTATGAAAATATTTTACTCCTCCGAATAGCACCCGAAATCGTGTGATTTCGTTCTCTAATAATATACATGCAAAAATGTCAGCATACTCATTGGCTAATAGCTCGTCAGTTATAGCCAAGCAATGCAGCAAGTTGAATCTAAGAGTAGAAGTGCAATACTCAAAATAATGTCTATCATTATGAAGTACTCAAATCATTTGGAGTGAAATTTAGAACACATAAGCTCCAATGCAATTGCCCTGGCCTGACATACGTGTCTAGTCCCTGCCAAGGAACCCACCAGACACCTTCACTTAACTCGTCCTAAATGACTTGTCACGCAATTTGAAACCCCTATGTGATGTAAGGCCAAATTGCCTCTTTCTCATGTCGGTAGTGCGACTTCCCTTGACATGAAGGAAACATTTTTTAAAAAGTCAAGCCAACCAAAAAATTTGTATTCTATGAATCAGCTAGCTCGATCCAGTCTTGAATAATCATCCAGTACTCTTTAGAACCTAGAAGTGTACGAGTCGGCAGCTTGACCTTGGCCGTCGACTATTTCGCTTAGTATTTTCTCCTCCCAATCTTGTTTCTTCTTATGTTTGTCAAAGTCCAACATTTTTTTATTTCTCAGAGCAGCCGGTAGTTGCTTTTTCTTCAAGTTGTTAATCATCACAAGAATTAGCGACGAATCTCCCGAGTCTATTCCCCTCTGGACAGCCATGTGCAGCTCCTCCCGGCAGAAATTACTGGCAAGGTAATTCTGGGATAAAACGATCAAAACCTGACGGCTGCCATACACATTGTCCGCCATGTTTTGGACTATCGGCTTTCCAAGCTCAAAGTCCCGGCTATGAATGCTGTAAGCTATCGAGTGCTTCTCAAAAATTGAAATGAGGTTCTCATTAGTCCACGCCAAATCTTTTGAACTGAAGCTGATAAACAGTCGATTTAGGGTGGCTGCTTCCTTTAAGCCATCTGTCAGAGGTAAGAAAAAAAGCTATTGGAATACCATTCCTTTCCTTGTTACAATTTGAAAGCCAAGGTGGTTAGTCACTCTATGAATCGGTGCATCGGTCACTTAGTCAGTCAGCCAGTCAGCTATTTAGTCATTCAGTCAGTCAGACAGCCAGTCGGTCAGTCAGGCAGTTAGTCAGTCAGTCAGTCAGTCAGTCAGTCAGTCAGTCAGTCAGTCGTCAGTCAGTCGTCAGTCAGTCAGTCAGTCAGTCTGTCTGTCTGTCAGGCAGGCAGTCGGTCAGTCGACCAGTCAGTCAATCAGTCATAGAGTCAGTCAGTCGGTCAGCCAGTCAGTCAGCCGGCCAGTCTGTCAGGCGTCCAGTCATTCATGCAGTCAGTTAGTCAGTCAGTCGGGCAGACAGTCGTTCAATCAATGTGTCAGTTACTTAATCAGTCAGCCATTCAGTAATTCAGTCAGTCAGTAGTAGATCAGCCAGCTGATCGGTTAGCCAGTGATTATATCAGTCAGTTAATAGATAGTCAGTCAGTTAAGTGATCAGTGAGCCATTCAGCCAGTGTGTCAGTCATAAAGTCGGTCATTCGGCCAGTCGGTTCACCAACTATTTTGGTAATCAAATGGAGAGTCAGTTGGTCGGTCGGTCGATGTTCACTGAAGCTAAATCTCATCCTAAAATAGTCCAGCTAAAACCGCTAAATGTCACGTTTGAGCCTATGGTGCACCTGTACCGTTGGGTTTTTCCGGCAACACGAACCAGTAAATATGATGTCTGCAACTTACATTTTCCCAATTTAAAAGTTGACGAACTCTTTTTCTTGACTAAAAGTCGCACCAACGACATGATGATCACAGTGAGAGTTGCTGCTGAAATAATGATGACTGGTAGAAGCCAGTTCTTTGTACCTCCTGCAGATTTAAACAAAAAAGTTTGAAATTCATGATTCAGCGTAGAGGGATTTCAAATTTGACTTGAAAATACTGAAAAACACTAACCAGAAGGGAAGTGAGACGGCGGCTTTGCTGTGAATTTAGTTGATTTATTTGCAATGGTCGTGTTCAGTATTGGTGGATCTGGAAATGAACATGTAAGATTCTCTGTGGTCAAACAAGCATGGACAGGAGGGAGATAGGGAGGTAAAGAGGTGGGCAAGGAAGGTGGGAAATGGGAAGATAGGTAGAGGGGAGGGAAGTAGAGAAGTGGTTCGGGAGGGAAGAGGGCAAGTTGGTAGAAGGGAGAGAAGGATCTGAGGATGAGGAAAGAGGGAGGAAGAGTAGTAAGGAGAAACTTTTATAAGACACTAAAACAATCTACGAAAGTGGGGGTGAAGGTAGGGAGTGAGGTAAGGTTATGGGTAAATTTGTAGGAATTGTTCTAAAATCTGGAGATTAAAAGGTGATAGTAAGATGTAAGTACATATAAGGGAGGGAGAGAATAACGAGGAGAGAGAGGCAGTTGAGTCGTAGGTAGCTGGGTAAGTTAGTAGTTGATTGACTTGTACTTTCAGTAGGCAGTCTGCTAAAACAGGAAGATAACAGACAAATAGACTTGTCACCAACCGAATAGAAGACCCTGACGTGGAACATTCAAAACCACACTTTTGTTCATTATATATATTGGTTATGTTGCGACCTCCCTGCCGAGGTCAGTCCCTTGGATTAGCTAAACTAAATACTTGCAAAACAGTTACGAATTTAAGAACTGACTTACCTGGAGGGGGGAGTTTTAAATCTATGAAAGCTGTTAAGTTGGAGTGATATTCGCAAGTCCAAATGCAGCTGTAATTTCCTTCGTCATTTTCAGTAACGTTCAGAATGGACAAAACGGAGACTTCTTCACATTTATTTTTAACTTGTTTTTCTTGTATTCGGTACTTTGCGCTTTTTTCTAAAAGCTTTTTTTCTTTTCCTTGTCGATACCATAATATTTGATGGGGACAATCCTCATTCTGCTCATATAGGCAAGTTAGCTTAATAGTAGAAAATTTAAATTTCGATGCGGAAATGATTGGGTGATGTAGAATTTGAGTAGGACCTAAGAAGGAGATAGTAATAATAATAATAATAATGAAGCATTTATAGAGAGCACTCTACATATGAATATGTTCTAATGCACTAAATAACACTTTATGGAGAGCTTTGGCCAGGCTGCTTTAAGCAGTTTACCGAAATTAAAGGGAATTTCGCAGATGACCCCAATTTAGGAATCTTTGGAAACAAAGCCAGATCCATAACACCGGGAGCTACGTCACCTACTGTTTGTGAGAAATGCGTGGGTTCTTGACCGTCCCCTGCAAACCAATAGAGAAGAAGATACAGGAGACGGGCCTACGGTTTTTATCCTTACCCGAGAAGACTAGATCGTCATACCAAAGGCAACACGTTCTCCTCAGTTGTTTTAAGATCCTGAGTGTTGGTCCGCACGGCAGTTCGGCGGTCTACAACTTGACCTAACCAGCCGACGCATATATAGATTGTTGCTTATTATATATACATTAGACAAGAGATAATGATTAATTTATAATCTCTTATTATTGGTTTACTGCGAAACGTTTTTTGTAATTATTAATGTTGACAAAAAAATTCATGCACAGCGACATGCTTCTCAAAAAATCGGCATTGATCTTTCAAAATAATTTCTTAAGATCAAACTCGTGTTCGAAAATTTTTGGAAAAGTAACCTTCTATGTCAGAAATTCGAACTGTAAATTTACCACAACTTATGGTTACGATACTTAATCAGATCCGAAATGCTTACATTTAAATTTAACCTGTAATCTTTCAGAAGCATCACTCGACCAGTCAGATTCCTGGTTGGTAGCACTGCATTCGTAAAATCCCTCCAGTTCCCCTCGGCCAGGCGGGAGGAGAAGAGTACTTTCGATATATTTTCCTCTACTCCTCTGATACTCATAAATTCCTTTGGATCCGTTGACGACTTTTTCCCCATTCCTGTACCAGTGGACCAGCTGAGGGGTAGGCTGTCCCGAAAAACAGCACTTTATTTTCTTCTCCTTGTCTTTAAGAATAATGTCAGGCGTGGGAGAGGTACAGACAACTTTCACCGCTTCTAGGGGAGGGAAAATGCATCGAAAAACTGCTCAAAAATCTCTCCATGTTAATGCACGCACTCGAGAGCTGACATAAGTTAACCTTTATGATAATATATTTAGCTAAGTTTCAGGAAAATGGATGTTATCAATACTGTTGCTAGCGTGTTCCAGACGTTCTATCAACAAAATGGTGCGAAATAGTAAACAGATCGATAGTATCGGCAGAGCGAAGACTGAGGGGGGCTTGGGTCGAGTTTTTCATCGCGCAATTAACCCGGTCCTCTTGCGTTTCTTCACTCTTCCGCTACTATCGCGCCAGTGACTATCGCGCATCGTTTTATTAACTGAACGTCGGGAAGTGGTTATAGTATCACTCCATGTTTAGTCACACTTTATGATAAAGTCAAAACTGATCGCAATTATAAAATAAAAAAAGCAAAAGATAACAGGATGACTTTAAGATGAGATCTTGATTGGATTTATCATTTCGAAGCAGCAATGATTGATAAATTATTGAAATTTGCCTTCCCCTCCCGCACAACATGGCTCCTTCTCATTAGCAGTTAATCAGCATAAATTTCCCATAGTCCTCCCTAATACTTTGTTGGCGACGACTGATCCATTCTTCGAGAACCATGCGATCCTCTCCAAAATCCTCCACTCCCCCCCACCCCGCGGTGATAAATAATAAGAATGAACAGACGAGCCACTGCTAATATCTATTCGCTTTCCGTCTTGTTCCCAACTCATACCTGTTAGTTGTGTTCTTGAAATGGCCGAGCCATTGAGAGTTGTATTGAGGCCTGGGTCTACCTTCGTTGATACGGAGTCCTGCCAATTACCCTGAGATAAGAGACACGAGGACTTACATCTTGCAGATGACACACCTGTTAAGAAAAAAACAGAAGAAATAGGACATAAATAGATATATGAACAGAATTAGGTGAGAACAAAACGAATTAATAAATATATATCAGAGTGAACGTTTATAGGGAACGAGACTAAATTGCTCTCTCGCTTTAAATTATTATCATTTTATGATATCCACGAATTCGCTCACTCAAAATATTATGTGGATCACGCTTCTCTTGGAAATTTTGACCCGGATTCTAGATTTTTTTTTTTTGAACTTCGGACCGAGGATCGCAGCGTTAGTCTCTGTTCGCCCTCGGTCGGTATACTGTTTCGACAAATTTGTTAACTGTTCAGCTTTTGGCATTTAGAGAAAGACTGGTAACCTTTTCTGACTTACAGACTTGACAGCTTAGAAATTCAGTTTGAAAGTGCCTCAATTTTTTCACTGCCTTTTGTAGTACTTTCAAAGACAGAATTCTTACATGCGAACATTCGTATGCAGTTTACATGCAGCATTGGGATTTTCAAACTGGCCGAAATCCGAATATAAACGATCCAGCGGAACATCGGATTGACAGATTGGGATTAAATGTTGCTCACATCGGCGGAGGCATAGACCGGATGCAAATGTAGCGCATTACTCGGTCGGCCCGGGTTGAGTTGCATGATAGCGAGGCTGGCAAGGCCTTGGATTTTGTTGTGTGACCGCAGCTCTGGAGAGGTATTGCTTCGTTGTCAATCTATTCCGTTCTATTTCGTATGCTTCTGAGTTTTTGTGTTCCTGAAAGCCTTTAAAAGGAAACGAAATCTTCCACGGGAGAGTAGTCTGCCATATTTGGATCCGGTGTTTAGCCTCATTCAATATTAGAATGCAATTGATGTAGAGGGTGAGTCAAGTTTGACACCTCGAATTCGAAAACGGTTTAAGTCTTGACGAAAGTGGAAATACACAGCCACTCCATCCTGAGAGAGACTCTAATAGACTGCTGCTTTTTTGGATGACGAGAGAGTGAAATAATTTTGAAAATATAAAGAAATAGTTATGAAAAGAATTTATAACAAGATCTAGACGGCATGAAAATATCTGCTCTAGCTAATTTCTTTTTTAGACGTTCGCCATTAACATCTCACGCTCATCTTTTCGATTCTTGGCTAAATTAAGAATTGTGCTTCAGCTGCCTTTACTTTGAATGTACTTAGCTTGCTAATTAACGTCCATGAGGAATTTTTCCTGCCCCAGGGGGAATATGTATTGCACTGGCAGAAATTTAATCCTAAATCCAGGAAAAAGTGAAGAGCAAGAATGAAGATAACCTCGCTCTCGAGCAAGCTAAGGCGTTTCAACGAAAGGGCGCTGAGCGATGAAACTGCAGTCACCTAATTCATTAAAATATATTCAGATTCAATTTCAGCACCCTATGGTTTTTGACTCAGCTATACAAAGGTTATCTGTATTCACAACAGCAGTGCTGTGTATTAAAACTTAACAACTTGTTTTGTGCACACACAGTATGGTTTTGACTTATTAGCTGAATGAAATTTATCCTTAGTCATAACAGTACAATTACTTGGGAACTACTTGTGTACACTTATAGAGGTCACACGTCTCCCGTTACCCCAATTTGCCAGCTGTTAATGATCTAAACAGCCAATATCTGCCGTTGGTTGTGGTTGGTTGAATTGAAACGTGGAGGGAGAACAGACCAAAAACCGAACTCATCAAAATTAAAAATCGCTTTATCACGCATCGTCAATATTTCATAACACGCGAAAAATGAGAATATTCATACCGTTAATATGTTTAGCATAAATAATACATTTTCTTTCAAACTTAAAAAAAATTGTTTCTTCTAAGAGACAAAACATTTCGCAATACTGTGCTCTAGGATTTAGGGAACTAAGCTAATTTCGCACCCTTTTAATTGCAGCTGTTTTGTGAAAGAAAAACAGGTTTAATTTCAAGATAAAAACATTTTGAATTTGTTTTGTGGTCATTAGCCTTTAAATAAGCTCTTTTTTTTCTTTTAGAAGAACACTTGACGGTGACGCTTCCCTTCCCTCCCTTCGCTCGATTGAAATGTTTTAGCGTTAGTTTTCAGCCAAAAAAAATTAACGTTACGTTATTCACAATATGATTGAGATTCTTATGAACAATGGTAATGTAAAACGGATCCTCTTAGAGTAAATTTCCCAACCTTAATATTTGCGTCATGTTATGCGACAATTTCCAAGTAACAGGTTCCAATAAGTTTGCTTGCAAAATGAAATAGCTTTCATATTCAGAGCGACTAGTTTTGTTGTTGTTGCTCTCCAACAAAAGGAAGTACCCGTCATAAAAGAAACACGAAGTTCGTGGTCTTTGAAACTGGTGTTTCTAAGAAAAACGCGAAACGCCTGATAGCGCAATTATCCCCAGCTGTTTTTGCGCCTTCGTGATCTTTGCCAAAAGACTTACTCAGATAAGACACTTATCTGAATTTTCAGTACAGCAAGATCCCCAAAACTACATGTGGCAGCAATAAATTAGCTAACTTAACATACCTCGAATTTGTTGAAAGAACAGATAACACAGCCACAAGCGATTTAACAAACAAAGTTTGAGGTATTTGTTGGGGTTCTGATGTTTCGCGCCCTCCATTCCATCTGCAGGCTAAATACTTGTGTTAATCGAGTAGGCCGTGACGTTTGTTTAAAAAGGAATTTCGTGAGTTTTGCCCACACCTCCTACGCTATTTTTTATTTGTTAATTGTAGTCTTCTTTTTGTATTATATCATAACTAATTCAAAGCAATTAATAGGTTTCAAAGGGATTTTAAATAGGTTTTTAACATTAGCAAAGAATTGGTTGTTATTCAAGAATTATGATGCGGTTTATATATCCAATTTATTCTCGGCAAAGCATGTAAGCCTGTAACGCAATAAGTTATGAAGGCGATTATAACAAACCTTTTGGCAGTTATCCAGATCGTTCTTCACCAATAGAGTCAATTAGGAGATAATTTAGCACCTACTGACGCAAAGAAATAATTTATCTTCGATACAATTTGCATAAAATACCACGATAGCTTTAAGAAACCAACTGAAAGTAAATGTTGTTCCTTTCACCTAGTTTGCTTTGTTCTTTGCAACTTTCTTTTATTTTTTTTTCAGATTCGGTTCATCTAAAAAAGATTTGTAGGTGTGAACAAGCATTTGCACTATCATGTGATGATTAGTCTTCGCGTTTGTTTTATGTAAATAAAGCTCTTCTTCTTCATGCTTTCAACCGAATCACACTTGTGTCACGTTTAGGACTCAGAATCAAACCGCAGTTAAAATTTAGTCTCGAGTCGGGAAAACGAGTAACCTAAAACTCCTCAAATCTCTGGATTAACTCCGCCTTACATCATCCAAAGTGAACTCTTGGCATAGATGATAAATATCGTATTTCTTTAATGTTTCCAAAATGTAACCAACTTCTCTCACATTACTTCTCATCACCTCTGTTGGTTTCACGCAGAGAGGAAGGCCCAGTTCAGACTTCGTGTCTCTGCCGTGCCGAAATTGCTTGCTATTAGGTCTGACTTTAGCACGGCGGGAACACGACTTTGACGCAGACATCTTGGTAGAGTGGTACGAAATTCAGAATTTATGGAGGTAAACTGATAATTCGTTCTCAATCCCGCCAAAAAGTCATAAGCATAATTTATAAATTTTGTTTGGCTCGGCGGAGGTACGACGCTTGAAGCACTGTAGCGCCAGAGTCGTGTGGCACGGTAGTGCTTGTCGAACTTAATTCAAAAGTTTGATTCAGACGCCGTGCTTCTGCCATGCTTTTTTCTAACTTAATTTCTGAACTAAGTTCAACACGTCAGGAGCACAAAGTGGGAACTGGGCCGAAGACAAAGCCTTTATGATCACTCGGTGGAATATGTTTAAAGAGAGAACTTATACATGTACATAGTTTTCGAGTGTTTGAGCTGGTTATTTCAGGGAAACCGAGATTCTAAATTTAAAAGAAGCGCAATCAAAGTGCGATGTAATTCATTCTGGGATAAATAGTCAACTCGCACGAGGGTACTTTGGAGAAATTCTGTTCTCGAAAAAAAGCAATCTTTCTTTGCTGTATTACCTAAAGATGCGAACCTGTAAATCCCCTGTTATTCATTACTACCAGCTAATCGAGCCGATCAAAGAAGCGAAAAGCAGTAAATTAAAGACAAAATGAAAGAAGCAGGCGTTGTGGTTTTAAATTCTCCCATCTGACGTTAATAATAATGTATCACTAAGTGTGGGAGAGACTCTGTGGAAATTTCAGGGTATTTGAGTGTTAATTACGGATGTATATCCGTAGGACTGAATTATAGAGACAAATTCGACATAAATTTTACGATGTAGACCTACAAATCGTCTGGCTGACTTTTAAACGTCGGAAATTAAAACTTGTTTTAATTTTCACTCCATAGTATTGTCACAAAAACAATATTCGCCAGCTTTGCAGCCGCTTAAAGACAACATTTATCAAGCTTTACGCATAATAAATCGATTGGTGGGGTTAATATGTATACGTAGTTTAAATTACTTTTTGCCGCTTGGAAATTCAGATCGGTGTTCATTTTCGCCAAACTGTTTGGTGCAAAAACAAAACTGATCAGCTTCTACTTCACTACAATCAGAAACAAAACTTGAGATGAAAGGATCGGCTGTTGATGTTACAAGTTTGAACCAATCTTTGGCCGCTCGAAAATTTAGATAGGAAGCCATTTTCGCCAGACTGTTTTGGCAAATGTTATCAAATCGTATAAACTTCCGTCTGACTGACAACATTATCCATACTGAAATAAATACATCTGTGCACGAAATTACTTTTGTGACGCTCTACGTGAATATATGCGTATTTCTTGCACAAAAGAAATGGGATCTGGTCAGTGAATTGTGCCGAAACAGCTAACGAAAGTTTGGTAAATTGTAAGTTTAGATGCGTATAACACATTTAAATATTACCACTTACCTACCACGTTTCTACCCACTTGATAAATGTAACTGCGAATCGTCCTTCAATATTCCATTTTCACTACCATGTCAAGTTGTAAGCTCTTTAGATCTACTAAAAAGCTTAAGTACTTGATGTTTTTTTATGTGCCGAAACATGAAACATTCGAGAAGTTTTATTTTAGGATTATGTAAATAAGTACTTGAGAAATTTTAGATCATAAAAGCATCCAGGATCGATAAAAAATTGTAGCAATTCAGCTCTCACTAAAATAAAAATTTCTGATTTTTTTCTTTGGATTTTTCTTTCAAGCAAGGGCATTTTAAGATGCGCTCACGAGTTATCCAACTGCTAAGTATTTTTTCAGCGTGTGAGAGCCCCCGCGATAGACAGAATGTGGCTATCTAACTTTCGTGAAAGTTCCAATTATTGTTAAGCGACCTCCCCTTGGAGAAAAGAGTTGAAACCTCACTATACAGAGTAAGAGAGTTCTCACGAATTCTACACTGAACAACAATTTTCCACATTTAACGAACTGAGCCAGTGGATGATCAACTGAACTTTTGCTCTACCAAATTAGAAATCCAAAATAAATATTACGCTAGATTGTTAAAAAGAGTCGATAGGCTAGAGGAATTTTCATCATCAGGGATTTTCACAACAAAAGCGGAAAAATTTGGTTTAACTTTGTTACAATGTCTGGGTTTTTGCCACAGCACGTCTTCAGCCATTGTCAAACAAACTGTAACCAATTTATTCAGAACCATGACGGCGACGGCGGCGACAGCCTACAGAAATGAACAATTTCAAGAGCAGAACAGTAGCTCTTGCGTGCATTTTAAGATTTAGTATATTTTTAAGTAGTCCATGGAAAACAACAAGAAATCAACAAAATTTACGTCGCCTCGGGACAGGAAACTTGACAGCAAGTACTGCAAATTTCAACTTCAAACTAAAAGCCAAACACACATGTTGAGTAGATGAGAAGATCTGGCGCCGTTACAGTAGAAAGGCCCAGCAAAGTAATCACAAACCCCTCAAGAGAAGTTGAAGTTCATATCTTAATCGCTTACCCAGACGTCGCCGTCGAGTCAGCGCAAACCCCCGTAATAATGCATGAACAATATGAGAATGAATACGTTTTGCGTTTGAAAGTAAGTAAGGCTATCGTTACGCTTGTGATAACCGTACTCCAATTGTCTCCGGAATTCCCGATCCCCGTTCTTTTCATGCTGAGCTCTTTTACACCAGGTGAAGGATGGCAAACAACTTAAAGCTCTATGTCGTGGGGAAGAGATAAACCGTAAGTAAGCTAGTTGACTTTCATTCAGGTAGATATGACTCTATGACACTGAACGAAACAACGGATTTCTTGTTTGTTTGCAACGTTTCTCCTTTCTTTCCATTTGAATGGGAAATATCTTGTGTTTTGTAAATAGAATGAGAGATATACTAAGTTTTGAGCTCGGTAATGAAATAGAGAAAGGTATTTTTCGTCTTGTCACGAGCGTAGGACAAAGACAAAAATTTTTTCGGAAAAAATTCTGAGTCCTTATGAGAAATCGAAGCTAAGACCTTCGGGTTCTGCGCTCCGATTCTCTAACCACTAAGCTACAGAGACTCTACAATGAGCGAGGTCTATTACAAAGTTCATATGACACGTGTCCTGCATACTGCTAGGATCAGCAAAGTTGTGTTTTGTTGCCATAAATGACTCGACGAAACCATTTTGTCGTGTATAGACGAATCAATTAATAGACAATAACGATATTGCATGCTAATCATCGTTCACAGAGCTTTAGGGAATAAAAATAAATAAATATTTTTGCATTTTTTCACGTGTGAGTTCTATAAGGAACATTATAACACTACGAACGTTTAACTTATACCTACGGAAGGAAATACCGGAATACAAAAATGGGAAAGCTAACTATATCTTCGTTAGAGGAAAGCATTTTAAGGCAAATTATTCAATTCCTCGCATATAGAGCAGACAAAGTTTAACATGCTTGAAAGACACTCTATGCAAATAGATCTGAGTCATTTAAAGAGGGTGTAAGGTCTTTTCAAATATTGATTACCTTAAAATAAATTTATTTTTTCACCTGCTTTAGTCCGTGCTCTAAACTTAGAAAGATTCTTGAGTGACAGAATATCTTGTGTTGCGGTATATTTGCCTAAGAAAGAGAGAAATAATTACTTACGTTTCTGTGGCGTTTCAAGCCCTTTTTAAAAGTTGCAGCTTCACGCTTACCCCAGCTCTTGTTATGAATTAAAGAACACGCGAAGAAAACTAGCCTTGTAATGTTTACCAGGGCATGATTACTTTTTATTGAAATCATATTTCGTATTTTCCCGGTTCTCTCCTGACATTATCCAATACAATAGTCCTCTTGTCGTATTCAGGTCAGCAGACTATCAGGAAGGAGCTGGTTTAACGAGGTTCGAATTTGAAAGGCTTTCTATAGAAGCTACGTACTGAAGGACAACTAAGTGGCAAGGCGAAATATTTTTAAATAACTCCTCTTACTTCAAACGATTTCATTCTGTACACAACTTAAGATATAAATTATGCTTACTCTTGATATAGCCGATAAAATTCTACACCAAAAAAAAATTTTTGAGCTCATGAAAAATAATTTATTGACTGACCAATGGAAGAAAAGGAGATGAAAATTTTCTTAATGCTTTAACTAGTAAGGGTTACCCATGTATTTTTTTCTTTACAATTTATAATTGTACTGATAGAACAGTTTTTAATTGTGTCGAGAAACCAAAACCAAATTAATCGCAGTGGCCACTCAGAATAAGAGTTAACATCATTATTAACCAATGAAAACTGAAAGAAAGGAGAGGCAACCAGCTTGACGCACGAGAAAACGCTAGCGAACAAGTTTGGATTAGCCTTATTTCTGCATTTGATCGGTTGAGATGGCGGCGCGAATTTCTTCCAACAATTACAGGGCGAAGTAAAGCCAACCGATAGCAATCCAAGATCATTTTTAATACTCAATCGAAAACTATTGTTAAAATTTCTGCTGAGGAAAATAAACATGAATCTAAAGGAATATTGGGAGATTTAACACAAAATTTTCATTCCTTACACCATGAGAAATGCATAAGACACAACAAATAAGACTTATTTCACGATCCATGAGGTAAAAAAATTCAACGGCTCAGAGGTGCAGAAACATCTGTTTGTGCTCGTGCTTATGTTATGATCTTTAAAAGTAGCAATATTAGCTCTAGATACCAATTACGTTTTCTCTAAGACATAAATTATGAACTGTTAAAATTTATTTTCTGCATTTTGGTAGCATTGGAATTTCTGCCTGGAATTATTTTTGGCGATTTTCTGTTCACTGAACAGAACGTCAACGAGAGAGGAGAAGGAAAACTTTCGAATTTCAGGACATGTTGAGTAAAACAGAGGGGAGCGGTACACTGAAAATGATTCGGGAATGCCATCCCCCCCCCTGCCTCGTTTGAGTGAGTCCGAATGCGAATTGAGGAAGAGAACTGAGGCTTGATTCACATGCATGTGAAGTTATTCTCTAAACTAAATCGCGTTAATTTTTGCGAGGTTCAGTGAGCTGTGCGTGATTTTTCGTGACTTTGACTTATATTTGTGGATTGGGGACAATATTAATCTGTGCAGTCCGCAAACACTAAACCAACATTTCCATGACACATAGTAAGTACGCTCGAGGTGTCTTTCCAAATGAAGGGATTTTTACCTGAAAGTAACAGAAAAATGACGTAAATCGTATCATGACTCAGCCTTTGCTAATTATTTGAATGTGCTCAATAAGTGAGATAATTTTCAATATCTGCAGCCTGTAGTATTTTTTGCTCAATTAAAAGGCAACACGCAATTTTACCCCGTTCTTACCCGACGTCAGCCAGAACAATGTCCACGATTTAAAATCCTCAGTCAGAAACGCCAGTCGTACATACAATTAAAAGAATGCAATTCAGGGGATGATTTGATTTTTGTCTTTACCTGCAATTTTACGAAACTTAAATAACAAAGCAAGAGGATCTACAAATTTAAATTTTCCCCGAGTATACATGCCTGACGATTCCCTAAAACAAGCTTTTAACAAATGATCTGGCAGAAAACATTTATCAAGCTATTGAGTACAGCCATCGTTAGTGGTTTAAAATGATTTTAGAATATTTACACTAAAAAAACCCTCTCAGCGTAAGGATAAGCTATTCGGATATCGCACTTGACTGGCAAGTAATATTTGAATCATGAAACTTAAAATGATACGCATTTAATCAGTCACGTAACAAAGAAAACATTCTGAATAAAATGTAATTGTGGCCAAAAAGATTCTTTTATTTTTAAGTCGTAAGAATACAACCTTTCGTGAAAAGTTCAATGTCACTGTAGTTCTTGTCACCCACGAATAACAGAATCATAAAGTAACAAAATACCTCGTTCCTGATTGGTCAATGGCAAACGCACAATTAGGCAAACGAGTGCATCATGGGATTTCTGTGAAGCACGAATTACTTACGCTAACTTGTAAGATAACACCCAAACATTGATGTTGCCATTTTGTAAAGTGATCATGTCAAATAAAGCAGGCGAGAATTAAACAAAGCACTGAAAAGCATTTCGAGTAATATGCATCGAGGGGGAACAGAGAAGCGCCAGAAATTGTTGAGAATGTTGTGTTCAAAATGTAATGAACAAATGATTGCGTGATGCTCCCGTATTTCATGATTTATGGTGACTCGTAATGCTTTGAAAAGTTTTAACGAAAACTCTAGAAACATCACTCGTGGCCATAAATTACAAAATGCACACGCAGTTCCAGCGACATCCTACGCAATCTGTTTTTTTCCAGACGCTTTTTCTTGTCTAGGGTGTTTTTAGAGCTTCCAAATTACTTGTTCGTATGAGGAAACACCTGGCTGGGTTGATTTTTCTCACAATAACCAATCAAAGGATGCAATTTCTGTTGCTGGTGAAAATTTCCAAAGCCTATAAATATGCATTGGTAATGTAACTTTTGTAAAGTAGTCTGTTTACTTTGTAAAAGCTTGACTGTCAGAAGAACATGCGCTCCGTCGACTGCTAATTAATTTGAAACCCAGGATCAGCAAACAACATTGATAAGTGCAGGCAAAGCAAGGGAAGCAATTTTGTTGATTGAAGACATCTTAAAAGGATCACGAAGGATTGTTTGACAGTTCATTGATTCGTTTAAAATGGTCTTGAGTAAAATGAAAAGTGCACCTGCTTTTCAAAAGAAAGGTCAATCATTCCTAATTTCAATTCTATACTGCAAAGTTATGAAAAAGTTTATTTCAGGATGTATCAAATACAGCTTTAATTTATTTTTACATAAATTGAAATTAATCAAAATTCACAAAAATTGAAAAACTCTGTTCATATTCCTCCACGAGAAAAAAAGAACCCTTCTAAAATTCCTCTCCCTCAATCCCAACGGGTGGTTAGTAGCTCAGTTGGTAGTGGCGCAGTCTAAATATCGAAGAGGTACTGGTTCCAATTCGGTCAAAGGTTCTTCATTCGTAGGTCTGTTGGAATTCATTTCATTAAAATTAGTACTATCTTACTGCTTTGATCATAAAGTGCCGCTTTTAAACTTTATGAGCCTGTTAATGAGATTGATTCAAAGCGCTAATTAGGCTAAAGACAAGTAAAAGTACATGCGAACCACGCTCCTGCGAAATTGTGCGTTATTTTTGTATTCTGTGGATAATTAAAAACTTACAGGTCTGGGCCACTTTTGAGACGGTTTAGTCTCAATGTTACACCTACGAGATTTTTAATGAACTACATGTACTAACATTATTAACATTCCTCAACCACTCTTTCTTCTCTTTTTCTGCATTGATAACTGATACTTTGCATCGTCTACTAGAAAACTGAAATAAAATTTCAACAAATATAAGTTGATTAAACAAAGGAGTAACACTGAACTAAAATCGAGTGACATTTGATGGTTCAGGCCGAATGGTACATTCTGAGACTGGGCTGGGAAGTATTTTCTGAGGTAGGAAATATCAAAGGAGTTTTTGTTGAATGAATTACCTCAAAATAGAATAGTTCGCTAATGTAGGAAAAACAGAATGAAGTCATTTTATGTGCGAGGAGATCAAGGAACGACGAAGGTTAATTAGAAATGAAAAGAATTTATAGGGGTTGCAAAAAAAAAAGCTGATTTGTAATTGTTTGTTTACTTTTCCCTTAAACTCTTGTTAAAGAAAAAATAAATAAAACGAATCTGCATTCAGAGCACTCACCAGTACCAAAAATAACAAAGAGGAGAAGTTCCAAGATGCCATAATGAATGAGCATCAAATGTCCATAGGATTGGTGGAAAGTCGCCCAGCTAGAGACAGTAGAAGATAATTAATTTATGATAAGAATCTGTCTTTTTCTAGGAGTTGTGGATTGTGATACTTGTCAGCCTGTTTCAGAGATTTGTTTGAAAGAGAAGCCACAATATATTTGCACAAGGTGCAATTTTTTTAAATATTTAAAATCAAAGCAGTATTGGTTATCAAACAACACAAAATTAATCAAGTTAAGAAATAAGCAAGTTGTCAAAACTTAAGCTTAATGCATCTTTTCAGTTTGGAGTAGTTGTTTTCCATATTGTGTGTCACCCTTCATGAGCAGAGTTCTATCTGGCACAGTCGTTCAGCAAAGTGCTAGGCCATAGACCTGTCAGACTGTTGAGGTATGGTGAACATATTTACATGATATTTAAGGTACCATTCCAACTATGGTAAAGGAATGAAATTTCATAACCACTTTAACATGTATCATGTACCATCAGTTTATTTGATAAACAAAGAGTTTCCATTTACCTCCAGACCTAAGAGAAAGAACACACCAATTGACACAAAAGCACATTTCCACACATATGGCTGTTGTTTGTAGTACTACAAAAGAAAGATGAATGGAATCACTTATCCTGTTTAGCATTATGATTTAATTGATTAAGGAAAACAGCAATGGAAAGCCCATTTCCAAAATGGATACGGTACAGTTTCCTCATTTGACCTTGGACACAAATGAACAACATTTCCTCTGATCTAAATCACATTAACCTTTAATTTGCTCTTTTGATAAGAAATCTTTTTTGAAACTATTATCATCTAATTATAATCAATTTTGGTAGAATCATTGGGGTGGACCTGAATTAGTTTAACTGAGAGTTCTGTAACAAGATTTACCCCTTAAACCCTGAAATTTCTCCTAACAAATCCCCCCTGTCACCACTAAAAAAGATGTATGGAGAAGTGTATGGAACATGGGGATATTAATGTTAGGGTGTAAAGAGTTAAGCTGCAACAGAGAGGAAGGAGATAATCACTAATATGGATTAAAAATAATCATATTTTACACAATTGGCAGAAATGTTGCAATCTGATTGGCCAATTTGCTGAGAGCACTGTTTATGTCAATGTGTTATGATCATACTCTTGCAATGAAAGAATCGTTTTATTTGATGTCAATATTATGGCAAAAACAGATCAAAAGTGGCTGTAGCCTGCAGAGCAGGCATAATTTTGGCTAGCAAGTGCTAAGTAATTTCATCACAAATATTATGGCCACCATCTTTGATTTTAATGGCAGCAGAAGGCTAGGGAGAGTAAAAATTTAAACCAAGGGGGTGGTTGACAGTCAAAAATAAGGAGAGGGGTGGGGGTAGGGGAGTGAAGTCTTTTCTCCCCTTCCCCACCCCCTCCCCCACCATCCACTCTGACTGCAAATCAAAAATGGCTGGTCGAACAAATGATCACAAGCTTTTAACATTAGCTCGCACTAACAAGACACTTGCACTGCAGGCTACAGTGGCTGCACCTAAAATGTTTTTACCTCTGTAACGAATATAATTGTTGAAATAAAACTGTTAGTAATACTTACATTCAAACACCAGCTCAACCAACTGATTAAGTTGATGATACCTGAGTAACAAATAAATATAATTTCTTTATACTGAAGGCTAGTTGCTTCACAATCATCTGAATGCTTTTTTTTAAATTTGAGTTATTTGCTTGCAGTACTTGTAAAACTTAGAACAAACTGGTCATACAAATGTTGAAAACATAACAGACAAATTCCCTTGTGTGAGGAATAGATGTGATGTGCACAAGCATGGCTGGAAAAAACCCTGCCAGATGTAAGCTGAAAAACCAAAAAGAGGTGGACAAGACAAACCTCTGAAGTCGAAGTGCTAAATCTAATTTTTTACCCTTACCATGGTTTGTCCTGTTGATCCACTCCCAGTTAGCCAAGTGTGAGACATATTTTGTCCAAATTTCTTTTGTTTTTTTGTTTTTGTTTTTACAAGATTTAAATCAATTTCAAGTGATTTCTACTTTCAAATTAATATCTAATTTATTACTATATTTTAAGATTTTGAAAATTTTTAGATGTTAGGGACACGTTTTTCTTTTTACTTATATTTTTAACAATAACAAAACTAACCAGGCAACTGGTTAATTATTGAGGGCCTCACTGAAAACTGTTTGCAGGGGCAATCTGGGTTCCCTCATTAAATATCATTATTTGTAATTATCATTATTACTATTATTATTATTATTATTATTATTACTATCAAATAATCAGTTATAGGCTGTATCAACAACAGCTCTACATGCTAGTACCAGATCCCTGCTATTTTTCCCTTGACACATTTGGATTTTGACCAAGATCCTGGAACAGGATAACCATCTAAGGTCAATATATTTTATAAACACAGAAAATTCATACAGTGTATCTTCCAACTCACCTATTGTAACATTAAATTTCATATTATATCCATAGTCAAAATGTATGAAGCCCAAATAGAAAACATGGGTGCAGTAAATACTGCATAGAAGTAGTCCAATGAGGAAACAACTACAAGAAGAGTAAATGATATGCATATTTGAATGCAGGACATAAAAGCTTGGGTTGAATTAACAGTGCTAATAAAGATAAAAATTATTGGAAAGGAGTAAATCAAGAGGATAATTGGAGGATCTCTAATAAAATGGTTGTCTCTCAATTAATACTCTGTACATCTTCAAGGTTGTTGTAATAAAATATAATATATGTATGATCTGAACAACCTTAAGGCAGCTGAATTGAATTGTTTTCTTGGCAAGCGTGGCATGTTGCGAAGCAAATTAATGATATATCCCAGAATGCTAAAGAGAATGCACCCAGACCCCCCTAGAAGGGAGGAGGGGATCCAGGTGCATGCTCTTGCAGAAATATTTGAAATTTGAAACTAAGATGTGATTTCCAGCATTTTGTGACATATTTGTTGCAATTAATAACTTTTGTTAGCCAGACAATTATGTTTGAATCAGTCCAAAAATACTTATTTTCTGTCTTCAGTTGATCACAATTTACAAAGCAGCTGGCGCAAAATGGTCTGACAGCCAGTGGGTCTCTACTGCCTTCCCACTTCTAATGACAACCCTGCATCTAATATTTAGATAGAGTGTGACTGTATATTTAAAGTTATTTGTGAAGGCTGATCAGCAATTTCCTCAGCAATGATGTGGCATGCCAATTGAAAGTAATTTTAACCATTCCAACAATAGCATACCACTGCAAAATTCAAGAAGTCACCACAATGTTCTCATCCACTTTTGAAAATGATCATTTTTATTTAAGTTTAACATACCTCCACTTATTTTCCAATCCAATGAACCTGTTCAGGGCCATAAACAAAATTGTGTATAAAAAATTGTCATTAATTATTATTTATAATACACAGCTTTTTTTAAAATTGGGGCTGCAATGAATGCTGGATTGGCAAACCCTGTACCAGGTTCCTCAAGGGGTATGTTGTTGGAGCAGAATTGTGGTATAACAACCTAATTTACAGACTTCTGCACAAACCCACAATAAAAGGTTTTTGTTAAAATTTTGTACCTTTCAGGATGTCTATGGTCATTTTAACATTCCCACACAGATCAATAATCTTCTCAGAAATCATGGAGGAAAAAAGGTTTGCAGACGTAAAATTTGCAGACATAAGAATTTTCAAGGCTCTTTATAAATCTGCATCTCACACACCAACAACAAAGATCAAGGCTGCACGAAACAACATGCCTCTTGAGGTACCTTGTCAGGGTTGGCCAAACCCGCAGCATTCATTTGGATGCAGTATTACCAAAGTTGTGTATTATATTAATTTTAAAAGTACCACTATGCAAAAACCCAAACGTAACAGCTCCCCTTTAAAAACAAACTATTAGAAAATTCACTGTATATGCTGGATTTTTTTGTCTTTCATTTTTCAACAGTTTTATCTTAAGTTTTTTTGAGAAAGCTATAAAATCTTAAATATTTATTTGATTTGTTTCATTGTTCCTGCAGACCAATTGGATTTATTGGAAGGATCATCACAGATTTCAAAATGGATGTACTATCTAATACAATGCTTAATATTACTAACCTCAACATGCAGGCAAAGAAAGAGAACATAACCAGAGATGTGGCACAGAAATAATCCATTTTCTGAAAGAATATAGTTGTAAGTGTTAAAAAAAAAGGGGATCAACAGTGAGCTTTCACCAAGAATGTCTCAATGAAAATTTCATTTATGGCCAGTTCTAAGAATTTTACACAGCAAATTACCAAGTACATGTACACTATCAATGTTTCTGAAACACTGTCAGTAATCATCATAGTCATATTACTTATAGTGAGATCATAATTATAATGAAATTGTTTCTTATAGCCTTATTATAAACTGTGACAGCAATTGCGTAAATTAGTGATGAACAACACTACTTCTCCAAGTGCTGTCTACATTTGAATTTTATGTTTACCCTTAAGCTTGCACTCCCAAGATCTCATTAGTATCTCTCCTTACTGCTTGCCTTACAATTCTCATGTTAGTT
Source organism: Pocillopora damicornis (assembly GCF_964200805.1). Classification (NCBI taxonomy): domain Eukaryota; kingdom Metazoa; phylum Cnidaria; class Anthozoa; order Scleractinia; family Pocilloporidae; genus Pocillopora; species Pocillopora damicornis. The sequence goes on from NC_142678.1 coordinate 8,206,620, forward strand.
CTGAGAATTTGTCATTGGATCAACCAATAATTCCCTAATTGATATTTTTCTTTGTTTTCATCACTTTTCTGCTTGACATAGTATCAATATTGTGAGAACAAATTTTGTCTCGGTCACCCATGGCAACAGGTTATTGGGTCTATAACAAAGATAACTTTGGCTTATTTGTAACAGTTACTCTCACTGAGTCTTCAAAGACAGTCCATGAGTGTGTTACTGTCTATTCCAATACCAAAGCACACAAAACAAAGTGCATTGTACATAGTCCTGACCATCATCTCACAATCAGAACACTGAATAATGTTCATAGTGAAAGAACCATTACCTCAGTCCAGTTCAAATCTCGTGCATGAAACACTGTTGACCAGAACCAAGCATTTAGACTCACCTACATAAAAACAGTAAGGGTCAAAAATAATAATTAATTCCTCATCTATTCAGTAACTGTTACTTTCTCGTGATATCAAAATCCTACAAGTTTAGAAGCTTTTGAATCATTGAACACGCTAAAAAAACATGGCTGGTCATAATTTTATCAGCAATCTTTCTCCAAACTGTTGGACACATGTTAAAAGCTTACTTTTCATTTATTTCCAAGGTGATTAGAATTCTGTTACTAATGACTGTTTTCAAGGACTATAATTGGGTTAAAAGTATTTCTCAGCCACAATTGAACTTTAAATGAATACTGTAAAAAGAACACCCCTAACAGGAAGCTAGTTACCTTTCGTTATTTGGCACAAGTTAGTGTTTTAATCAGAATCACAAAACAAGTTAGCCTTACCACCAAATTTGCTTTCCATAATGGATACATGCTGTAGTCTGTATTTGGTACAGAAGACCTGAGCATTCTCCATCCAAGGAGATGGCCAATTGCATTAAAAATTGAAAATAGGACTGATGCAGGCTCTTGAATTCCAAGAAATCGTACAAATGGCCACTAAAAATTTAAAAGACATAGTAATTTAGCTATGTTTACAAGCAATCCTTGGCTGGTAGTTTGTTGACTAATGAGTAAATTATCTTATAACTAAATATAACCAGGTATAAAGGGGGTAAGTTTCTAAAGAAACTGTGGTGCTGCATTGGTGGGGGAGTTAATAAATTGGCCACTGTAAAGAGGCTGACGGTTTGAGTTTTAGCCCTATGTCAGAGCAATGACCGAGGGCTAACACATGAAAAATCAACTTTTAAACTCTTGCTTAGGGTTGCCAATTTACATTATCAACTCAGTTGATAATACTAAATTACCCTGTTATAACTAAGTTTATGATCCATCAAATATTTTTGCTCGTGTGCTTTTGGTCTAGATGCAGCACATGACAAAATATCTCCCACCTAAAACTGGGTGAGCAATATTTCCCAATTTTTAAGCCTCACAAATTCTAAAATAAGTCTTTGTGTCAAATTTAATAGAAGATGAGAGAGAGTTTTGTGCTAGTTACAGAAGGGAAATCTTCTTTTTGTTCATTAAGTCATATCAGGGTGCACTAAAAAAAAAAACATCCCATGCTGTATACAGTAAGCTTTTCATAAATACTCTTTCACACAATTTGCAAAATATCCAAAGGATAATGAACACAATAGCCTCTATATTGCATGAAAATATGTGCATATTATTTGTCCTTGGACTTTATCTGTTTCTCAGAGCTCACAGTTTTCCTTGAATTTCACTCTCCAAAAAAATTGTTCTTGGAACAAATAATGTCTGCAGACAAATATCCCTAGTATATATTTTTGCACAAAATAGGTTATTTGAGGTTATAAAAAAATAGTGGAGTGAAGGAAGGAAAGAAAGACAGATAAAAAGGTATAACATACATGTACAGCTTTTAATATGTTCTTATTGAGGGCTGGATGGGAAAATATTTGGCTTTAGCTCATAACGTAAAGACCAAGGGTAGTGAGGTCTGATGGTCATGACCAAACTCAGTCAGTAAGTACTTCACCATATGACCACTAACTGTTTAAAAATTTTGTTTCAATCTAAACAGGATGCAACAGACAGGTCTCGGACAACCACAAAAAAAAAAGAAAAGATTCTACAATGAAAACTTTTCAATTGTTGTTTTAAGTTATAACTAGAAATTCATAATATTCATCAAAAAATGAATATTTTGCTACTCTTTCTTTTTTCTTTTTAAGTTTTTGTGACAAAACCGCATGAGTGCAGAGCTGGATGGCTTTTTCAGGACCAGCTCATGTCAATCCATCTAGCCCTACACATGCCAACTTTCATTATGGTTTTCTATAGGATTGTGCTGACAGGGCTATGCATCATAATTAGTTACTGTATCTCTGAGGCACTACAGCAGAATCAGTATGCAATGAAGTCCCTTACTTTGCCATAGTATTGCTTGACTGGTTGATTATTTCTCACGTCATTTTGTGTGATATTATGCATACACTGGTACTTGCATTCATCAGAACAATCCCACCAAAACAGAGTTAAATATATTGGCAGCTTTCCAGGGTACTCATCAAGGTGACATCCTTTAAAACATTTATTTATACAATGACGAAATATGGAACTTCTATCTCCACTTGAGCTTTCAACTGGGTTGCAAAGCAAGACTATTAACAAAATACTGCTCTGTATTAACAAGACAATAGAGCTGCAAAACAAAAAAAAAATTACTGTGAGGACATTTCACTCCCACAAAGGGATCTCAGCCCAAAAGCTCCACAGCAGTTTTGAAACATGGAAATCTGAAATCTTGAATTATTTTTCGAGAGATTTTTCTATGACCCCATACTATTCTGAAACTAATCAAAGTTATACCAAAATTCTAAAATTTAAGTCCTAATGGGACAGAATTTGCATCAGGCTTGTAATTGACAGTTGAAGTGTTATGCCTGTGTGATTGGAATTGTATGCTTCATGCATGTGCACTATGCACAATTAAGAAATTGGACTCCTACTGCAAGTTCATGGGATTATGTTAATCACTCATGTTTTAACAGACAGACTCCACTCAGTCCTATTACTATTACAAAGCACAAAGCAGTAGTACCAATGGCAATCTATTGTTCTTCCATTGCTGTCTTTATCCAAGAATTGTAAACATAATAAAGTAACTGATTGCACCAAAATCTTGCCATATTCTTTTACTTTTAATCACATCCCACTCACAACCCTTCCATTTGTTTATTGATCAATTTGCCCCACTCTCATTGAATATACTTTGGTTTAAGGTTTTCCTTGTAACTAACCCACCCATGAGTTTCACACAATTTTACTGGCTACTTTGCATCACATGCTGCAAAATTGCCAGACATTTATAATGCAATAACCCCTATCTGTGTTAACATATATCTATCCTTCCACTATTTCCATTGAAAGAGATGAAGCCAGAAGAAAAATGCCAGCTCAAAAGTTTCATCTTTTCATTCCTATTACTTAACATAGTAGAAAAACAGACTTGTTTAGTCGAGTCAAATTAAGAAGCTGGTCGCAAATATGTATTCGCCATTCAGTAGATCAACACTGACTTTTTTCTAACAAGTAATTTGTGCAAGATATGTAAACTAGGGGGTTACTAAAAAAATACCTGTTCTCTCAGCTGTGGACATTATCAGCCAACATGCCAACCACCTGCTAAAAGGCTTAGGACCTGTTTACATGGAGGTGGGGGACCCCAGGTAAGTGAGGTAACCCGCTTAGTTGTGGTCAAAAAATAAAACATGTTTACATACAATCTTATAACCCTGGGGTGCTGGGGTGAGGTTTCTTGAGGTTGTTGTTGTGCTTGCAATTAAGGAGTTTGAGCAGAGGCGTCCCAAGCTCACGTCTCGAGAAAGAGGAAAGATTAATTCTCAGACACGTATGTATTTATTCATGAAAGCGTCACGCACTGTGTTAAGCGGTGTTAGGCTACACGAGGAACCATTGACTTAATACATTATAAGGATTAGTTTAAATATAGTCAATTTACAACACTAAATACTCGGAAATGTGAACATTTTACACTCCTTGTATGTCCGTTGCAGTTTCTAGTGATTTCTGCCATGAGACGGCCAGGAAGTATACAAAGTTTTAAAACATGCGTGTTTTGCTTTTGAGCTTTTGCCATGAAAGCAACCCCAGCTAGGCAGGTTACCCCACCTTGAGACGTTTACATGGCAAATTGTCACCCTGGCTGACAGGGTTACCCTACCTGGCAGACCAGGCAACCCACCTAGATGGGTCACCCCACCTATCATGTATATGTGATCAAGATAAAAAAAGAAATTATATGGACAGGCAGGTTACCCCACTTAGGCGGGTTACCTCACCTACCTAGGGTCCCCCACCCCCATGTAAACAGGCCCAAAGAAAGTCAATGTCACCCGCGGGCAGAACGAATTCAATTTGCAGCCAACAATCCGTGTTCATGAACTCCCAAAATATGTCAGTGGAAGTGAAATTTACTCAATTTGACCCCTTTTAATGGAAAATACCTAAACATGGAAAATTGATGTAGAAAGAGGAGGGGGGAGTCTGGAGGATACCGTATTATGTGCATGTTCAGAACGAATACTTTTGAGTGACTTTAAATACTTTCTTCGCGCGATCAATTTCACAATTAATTATGTAGATTAAGTCATGACATGTACGGCTTGCGAGCTCACAAATTTTTATTTTGCTCTGAAAATAGAGCAAAACTCAATTGTAAACGTAAAGATCGCAGGCGTGGTTAGGTTGATTCGTTTCAAATTTAGGCGGGAATACTACTGTACTTGAACAAGATTTCGTGACATGATCAATCGATGGTTCTAATATGAATAATGTGCACGCACGTTCAGCAAAGTTGGGGCGTCATGGTGGACTGGGAAGTTCAAATTCTCCTTGATCCGTGACTCTTAATTTTCATCACTGAGAAAAACATCACAGGTAGTTTTTTAAGTAAATTACGCCTACGAATCGAAACCTCTCAAAACGAGTATGAGATATCGGCACAGTTCAGCCTACCTCACTTTCATTGTCAAACTGTTTGCCAACTCCAGGATCAATTGGTACAGTGATAATGCAACTGCAAAACAATCCTCTTATTCGGGTGACGTAAAAGAAGCAATCTTCATTCCATCATTTAATCTTCCGCAGACCCAGGAAGTCCAACTATCAAACTGTACAACATCATTCACTAACGCTGATCAGTAAGAACTGCGAACTCAAACCCTTTCTCCCAGTCTTTTTCAACTAATATATCGTGCGCCTGTCGTGTTTTTGCCTTACAGTCACATAGTATCGCGTTACATGGCTTTTCCGAGAAGTACAGCTACATTTGGTTGTTTTTGGTCGTGTTCACATTACTTTTTAAACAGGGGAAGCCCTTGCTCAAGGTTAGTATCAGATTATTATTAAGACTGACGGGCAAGAAAGGTGTCGCTGTAAACATCTTTTCTTCATTGAGTTATGTAATCGTTTCTCGGTCATAATATTTGCATCGTGTTGTGTTGCTGTTTCAAACACCTGGATCAACTGGAGAAGGGAGTGCCTCTTAGCTAGCAGTTAATAGTTTGTGGCTCTCTATGAAAGTATGAAAGAACAAAGATTTTAGCTGGTTTAAAGTCAAGCGACATAAAAAGAATAACATCACATGTATATTGCAGTGAGGACTACAGTGTAAATCACTTATCAGAAATCCCAAACCATGCAATTACCCCTCCTTATTGTTATTTTATCTGCAGGGCTTTGGGAACGTCCTTGCATTCGTTGTTTAAAACAACTTCAGGTTTGACAGATTTCTTTTTTCTGTAAAAAAATGAGTGTTTGATGTTTATAAGATATGATGTAATAAATATAGTTTATATAGCAGTTATTGCAAGCCTCAAAGTGTTTTCCAATATGAAAAAGAAAAATGTCTAGGGTAATTTAGTATTATCAACTGAGTTGATAACATGTATTGGCCACAGTAAATAGTTTCAAAGCTGATGTTTCCCTTTATCAGAGTGAATACCCTATTAACCTATTTTCTACATATTTACTACATATTTTATAGACATCTACAGTAGAGTTAAAACTTAGAAACAAAAACTCTAGGAGTAGATCACTCCTGTCAAAAACTACAGGGGTTCAATGTAAGCTCATTACTGGTGGTCTACTGCCATCTGTAAGACTTCTCACCACTCTCCAGCCTGTAAAAAGGTTCTTGTGTTTGGGTTTTGCCTTACAGCACAGCTGCCTAATATTTACACCATCAAAAGCTGCTTATGGAAAAAGTAATTGAAGCCTCTGCAGATATCTATCGGATTCCAAACAACATGTGTTTTTAATTAAAGTTTACCTTTTACACTTAAAAAAATTGCTTTAAGTACCTTAAAGCAAAAGTTGTGGAGCTCTCTGTGACTAATTTATCATCAATATTTTAAAATGTGTAAAAACATTTTCTTTGCATAATTTTTTCTCATTATTTGCAATACGTAATATTTTTAACATATGTTTATCTGTTTAATGAGTAATTAATAATTATTTAGTTATTTGATGCATCATTTGAAGTTTCTTTTAAACAGGTGGTACACATTCACTTCGTCTCATGTCATCGCATTCCAATGGAGCTGAAAGCAGTAGTTCTCACCTTGAGAGGACAGAACATTCACCAAGACAGGAGGTGATGAAGTTAGCTGACAAAAGATAAAAATAAAGACAGTTAATGATTTAGACCCAGGAGTAACTTGTGATCTTGTAGTCTGATCATCAAGGTGAGTGTAGTCCCGAGAAGGACTGTTGTCAGTAGAACCATATTTGGCAACCATGCGACAACCTACCACTGATAAGGGTCCTACTCAGGACTACACTCACCTACATAATCAGGCTACATGATCAAAAAAAGAAAGCCGTCATTACTTAGAGCACTTAATTGACTAACAAAGTAATCTATTTAGTACAGAACCATTTTATACTCCTGGATGTAGAGATCAAAGCACTGTGAAAGTAAATTATTTTGCCCAAGAACACAAAAAGATGCCTTGGCCAGGTCTTGAACCTGGACTTCTCTACCCAGAGTCCAGTGCACTGATCATCAGGCCAGCATGTCTCCCAACTATTTGATAATTTCCATCCACACCTAAGACCTGTAAGCTTAAGTTAGCTGTCTGTGGGGGTTTGACTTCACTTAGATGATAATTACTGCATTCTCTTTACCACAGTTTTTAGTGCAAGGTACAGTAACAGAGATGACTCAGTTGTCAAAGACTGTTAAGGGACTTTCCATAGAGGTGAAAGACAGAAGATTTTCATTTAAATGCGGACAATGGTGAGCACCTACATAGTAATCTTTTTAACAAATGGATGAGTAGAAATGATGTGCTGCTCCTCAACACACATTTTTGTCATTGAAGAAAACTATAGAATTTTTAATTACTACTAACAGAATAATAATAATCTTTTATCCAAATGTGACAGCTGAAAATTTGAACCTCTGTATCTAGTAATTACCACTGGATGTTGAAACCATTAATATTTACAGGCGCCTGTTGTAATAGATTGTGTGAAAAAAAGTGTAGTCCTCTTTTTCAGTCTTATTTTTATTCATTCCAACAAGCAATTATTATTTTGGAGGAGGATACATGTATATGTATTGAACAATGAGTTTGAATGACTTTTCCTTTGCTAGTTTGTTTACTATTAAACATGAAAATCCAGCAGGAGTGTATTTTTTAGACTTGCAGTTTAAGAAAACTGAAATTTCTTCCGGTAATTATTATTATTTTTTGATTCTCTGTTCAGAAATAAACAATAACTAAAAAGAGGAAGCTTATGAAGTTTTTAGGTGTATTGTTTCAAGATGGATGTTTCAAGGGATACTTAATCCTTTTCTCGCTAAGAGTGATAAGCATCTATTTCCTCCTGACAATGTCACCCCTGAATCAAACATCAAGGTCACAAACTGAAGAAGCTGTTGATTGTAAAACAAATTCTCCTTGTAAGTATGTCAGGAAATGTATAGAGATAAGTGTGGAGAACTTGAATACTGATGTTAGGGTGTAAAAGGTTGATTTGCATCCATAATTTTCCATTTCACAAAAAACTTATTTTTGCAGTTTAAGGACAATCAAGAAAAGCTGCAAGAACTGAAAGCTGTGAAATATTCTTGCCACATATGCAACTTTTTTTTTCTCTCCATCAGGGTGGATTTCTTTATTCAAGGAGTTCCTACTGTGGGTGGGTTTACCATATGTTCCAGCCACAGGCTGCTTAAAGAAAAAAGATCCATAGACCTTGCTGTCAAACACAGTGAACATCCTCCAGCACTTTGGGTTCACACTCAGGTGTGTACAGAAATATGGATACTTAGTTGGCACAGAATGCCTTTATTAATAAGGCAAGCTATAACTGTTAGGCCCATAGGAGTGACTAGTATCTAATTTCTCCCCATGTTATCACCTGGAAATCAGACATTAAGGTCATGAGGATAAAGAAAATGATCACCAACTAAAGGAGCTCTTGATTGTTAAGTAAATTCTCCCTATCAGCAGCTTACACAATTTATGAAGAACAATAAGGAGGATGTGAATAATGATGTTAGGGTTTAATGTAAAGCATCAAAAAATTATTATTAATCTTTTATAATTTAAGAGATCAGATAGAGGTTATAAGGTTGATAGGAAGGGTCTTCTTATAGATAAACAAAGTGTACAATGTAGTCTGGAATGAACAGCCTAGCATGCTTCCTCACTGAAGAAGTAAAGCACTGATATTTGCTGCTTGAAATAGGCTATGAAGTGTAGACCATGAAAGTCCTTAACCCTTTAACTCCCATGAGTGACCAAGACAGAATTTCTCCTCACAATATCAATACAATATCAAGCAGACAAGTCATGAGAATAAAGAAAAAGTTAAAAAAAGTTGATCCAATACCAAATTCTCCAAACTACCGGAATAGACATTTATATTATCAAAGGATTTTCAGTTTTCCCCTTGAAGAGTAATAACTAACCAAATAGCAGTTTTCAGTACATAATTTGCCAAAGATATAAATGTTTGCACTAAAATTATTTGTTGAGTGCCTCTTGTGCAGGTCCTGGTAAATCAACCTAGTGTTATACCTCATGCTTATGAAGTTGTCTCCTTTTTATCCATCTTAGTGTCAAGTTGGCAGTAAAGTTCATATGAAAGTCGGGGGAGAGTGTTATTTTGATCCAAATCCTGAAGGCTCCAGTCCAGATCTGCTTCTGATTGCTGGTGGTGTTGGAATCAACCCCTTGTACTCCATTGCACAACATGTTGCTGACATTTCCTCTGATGCTAGCTATCAGTATGATGGGAAAACAGTGCTTCTGTTTAGTGCTAAGAACCAAGATGAACTGCTTTACAAGGTACACTACAATTTTTCTTAGAAATCATAATTTGATCCTTAATGGTAAAATGCGGGAAAGGTGGAATTTGTGATATGTTTTGTGATTTTGACAATTATCTATCTGAATTATTGCCTCTTCAGTTGAATTTTTCAGACTGAGAAGTATTTCTTTGAATTCCTTCAAAGTGTGAAATTCTTTCGACTGCAACGCGCTTCAGTTCAACTTTAAACACGGCATGAAATGAAATGAAATGACAGACTGCTGATATCTCTCCATTTCTGTCTGACTTAAAAGTTCTCTTTTGTCCGCTATAACTTCCCTTTATAAGCCACTGTGTGAATGATCTGTAAAGGATCGTTAGATACAGTATGACTCAAATGAACCGTGTAGACTTTAGCATGTAGCCTTGTGTATTCTGAACTAAAAAGTAGCTTTGGAATTGTTGTTGTTGTTTTTTTAATCTTGTCAGTATGACTTTTTGTTTCTTATTCTGTCCTCTTTTGTAGGATAATCTCTTGAAAATGTCAGAAAAGTGCCCCTCTATACTCTGCAAGTTTTTTGTCACAAAACCAGATGCTGATACACAGACTAACGTGAACAGTGTTCAATGTAAGTGTTCGTAAAAAACGTATCTAGTATCGGTTTTTTGGTTTGAGTGTAGTTACAATTCAGGCCTACTAGCCAGCCCAAACTCGGAATATTCTAGTACTCATTGTCATGTGAGATTTTGTGAGCTATTGAGTGTCTGAGGTAATCCGAATTTCTTTGGTTATACTTTACTCCGCTCTATGGCTGTTCCAACAAGATCCAAAACGAAAACCTACACAATTCGGTTTTCCCGCGCTTTAGGCAGTTTGGTTGGTTTTTATCTTTAGTTTTCATTGGCTCTTAACACCGTCCTTTCATATGATTGGCTCTTGTGATAACTTTTGTTTTGCTTTTACGACACTAGACCGAAAAAGCGCAGTAGTTTCTGATCTTTGAAGCTGGCACGCACTGTGGTATTCAAACGACCAGGAATTAACAATGAGAACATGAAGACAAATAATTTTTTATGTGTTTACAAACGTTACAAAATATGAGTGTTGGAAGCTCGTTGATTCCCGTGTCTTATTTTGCCCACCTTCAAATTGCTAGGTGAACGTGGTCGTATCAACGAATCGCGACTACAAGAAGCTGTGTCCTCTCTGGACAGGAATAGATTAATTTGTTACATCTGTGGTCCTCCCCCAATGATCCAACAGATAACTGAAATTTTGTACAAGATGGATATTGAGGAAAGCAGGATACTCTTTGAGAAATGGTGGTAGCAAGACTTGAAGCTTCTTCATTTTAGGTACGACGGAGAGAAGTACAGAAAGCTATGCCATTTGGTGAACAAGTGACAGTCGTCCTCATCAGAAACATTGCATCGGAAAAATACGTAATCCCTGAGAGTAAAGGGGGAATTTTTTTTAAGGGAGACACTGAAATTTTTTCTTGCTACTTTGATCGAGTATTGGGAAAGAAAAACGTTTTGGCAAACCTTCGTCAAAACGTTGGCAGTATTTAAAATCTGATCACTCACAGAAGTGATTTGAGGTGCGAGCGTTTAGAAATATAGCAATCATTGTCATGCCTGGTTGCATTTCTAACATAGCAAAAGATTGTTTAACCCTTTAACTCCCAGAAGTGATCAACATAAAACTTCTCCCTACAATATCCATACATTCTTCAGCAAACAGGTAATGAGAACATTCAAACTTATCAGGTAGAAGCTGCTATCTTGATCTAGCACCAAGTTCTCATGACTAATTTACAAGAAAATGTGAAGCAGCTACAGGGGAGAATTAACAATCAGATCTTGGGGGTTAAAGGGTTAAGATTGTTCTTTGAAATTAAAAATTTATTTAAGCATCAAGAAAATTTAATTTGAGCTAAACTTATAACTTTTGTGTTTCTTTATGAATTGTAAGTCGAATTATGAGCTCCTCCAGGTTCATCGAAATTCCATATCAAAAAGAAACCTTGAATAAATGATTTCGAGTGCAATTTGGTTAAAATTACAACAAAATTACACGAGCCCCTTGGACCAAGTGCTATTTGAAAAATTTTACAAGTACTTATTTCACCAAATTGCAAGAGAAATCATGTTATTACTTGTTAATAAACAACATGAAAAAACATCACAAAGTCAAGAAAGACGAAAATTTAAAAGCGTGCGCGCGCTATTTGTAATTATTTCATGCGGGTTACAACTTTGCATCCGTGATACAACTTTGCACTAGTGTTACACGAGAATGCACTCGTTTTTCGCTAATCAGAAGCGCGTAATTTTTTCGTGTATATTATTGCTAAAGTAGATAAGGGATTGATAATAAATTTAGAAACTTTTGTTTATTCATTAAAAACAGCTTACATGAACATTTTTTTCCTGAAAACGGTAAGGTACGCTTTGGTAGCTTTGGTGGCAGCCTATAAAGAGGTGCATTTGACAAAGCAGTCTCTATTCAATTTTGAAAAGACGGACGAACCTAACAGAGAACTCGTTAGAAAGCTTGTGATATGATTCGTTCTGTTTACATTTAGATAGAAAGAGTGAAAAATGGTAATTTTTGGGCTTTTAAGAAAGAGAAACGACAGTGAGGCAAGGAAAAACTCTGATTACCCGATAGGGTTCGAACTTCACACCTGACCCTCCATAACTCTGCCGTAAAACAGTTTCGATTTTTGCTGCTTGCGAAAACAATTCATAAATCGAAAAGGAATAAGTCAACTTTCTGACAACTTAGACCACGAGGGATGGAGCTCGAGTTCTATTTCCATTTACAAAAACAAAAAACAAAAAAAACAAGCTATCGTTTGATTAGCAGGTAATTTAGTGTTAACAACTGGGTTGAAAACGTAAATTAGCCACCGTAAAGAGTAAAAAAGCTGACGTTTCGAGCGTTAGCCCTTCGCTCTGTTTTAGATCGCTCTGACGAAGGGCTAACAATCGAAACGTCAGCTTTTTTACTCTTTACGGTGGCTAATTTACGTTTTCAACCCAGTTGTTAACACTAAATTACCTGCTATACTCTCCCACCGACGCAGCACCACAGTTTCTTTAGAAACTTACCCCTTCATTCATTTATCGTTTGATTAGTCTTATTTCATATGCAGAAGAGAACAGGCGAATTCTTGACTAAAGCGCCTGACAAGATTTTTTTTTTTGATGCGTTAATATTAAGCCTATCATATCTACAAACCAAGTCCGGTAGGAGAAAATTTAAAAAAACTTTAAACTCGGTTTTTTCGGGCCCTAAAGTGCTCTCATTTTCTTAAAAGTGTCCCATGAACTGGTAACGAATTAGCTGATGATAACGTAGAACGCTGTGAAAACTCTCAGTTGACACTTACAAATCTCTAAAAACTCTTGTAATTTTGTATCAGTCAGCGTTGAAATACACTTGTCCGATAGCGATGTATACTTACCTTCTGCAAGCTCTACTGAGAGTTGTAATACATCGTACTCAAGCGGTAAAGGAGAAATGGAAGTTGCGAATACGGCTCACCCCTACGAAGGAGAACTGCGTGCATCCGAACGAAGATTTCGACGAAGACTGACAAGGATGATTTCTCCCCTGCGGAGTTCAGGGCAAGATTTGAACAAAAAACTCCCGTTACTGAATGTTTAGTTCATCGTGTTTGTGTTTCGTTTTCTATGGGGAAATCTATGTTAAGAATGGGTAGCTGTGTTCGTTTCTGTTGCCATAACATTTTATTCCTTCGAACGTTCCTCTTGGTCAGTGCTCTAGAGTTTCGTTCCCGCAGAGTAATTCTCTTAGCGAACCAAAAGCTAATTTTTGACGAAAGAATCAGCTGTATAACGAGGCACGATGATTTTTCGCCGAGAAGTGATCGAACAGTTTCACTGCAAGTTGCTCCTTTCCTCGGAGATTGCAAAGGCAAAGGCTATCGTCGTCGAGCCGGTCAAATGGAAAACGAGTGAGTTTATAGACATCAAATTAGTCTCAAATAGGGATTTTGATATAGAAAAACTTCTACAAATTGTTTAAGTGCAGCATTTCCATATGACCCATGTCGCTCGATGGCAAATAACTGACATCAGTATTGTAAGTGGATACTTCGTATGCATAGACTTTCACACAGCGCTTGAATTCAGGTACCACCTGATTCAATAAAATTTCAATTTCTTTATTTATCTCGTTGTAGTGCTGTTATCACAATGATATTGTTACTGTGGCTACTCTTAATTTCTTGAGGGCAGGGGGGAACTGAGAGCTCTTGGGATGAATTTTCGGAAACCTTGGTTAGGAGAATACACCGGCGGCCTCTTAGAGGTTGTGTTTCTGCTAGTATCCGCCAGAGGTTTCGCACTGTTCACGCAACAGGATATCGGTCAGCACAGGAAAGGGCTTGAGTTTGGCTTGCACTTTGTTCCGTTATTAAAATGCGATGGAAACTGCAAATGGTAGGATTTTCATACGATAAGAAAAGCGCAAATGTAGTCATGTGGAAAGACGAAGAGTATGAGTACATCTCCAGCAAGTGAAATTAACGTTAACAACAATAAGGAGCTCACCTTTCTTCGCTTGCGAAATGTCAGCCGAAGAGAAAATTATGGTGTACGGTGTGGGAACAGGCCCCTTAATCAGCATTCTTTTTAGCAGAATTCATTGGTTATCTTTCCCTGATTTGACTCTTGGTTTGTGTTCGTAAAAGCCGTCTTCGAAGCCGGTACGGAGCATAAGGCAAACGACATTGAAGAGCAAAATCTCCTCGATGTCGACGATCGAAACGCGTCCATTTTGGCTATACAGCTACACTTTTTGGAAAGCAGTGTTTAGAAATACCCGGTATATGTGTATTATTCTTGTAGCTAACATTATTTGGTGCTCCGGCCACGCGATACGTTTCCTTCCTTCAAGATTTCTATTTTCTCCGCCATGGTTGCTGACGTATCTTCATCGTTTTTACGTCACAGCTGTGTAACATGATCGTTTTGGCCGTGCGCCTGATGGGGACACTCTTTGGCCGCCAAATCGTACTTTCAATGCACAAAAAAAAAAATGGTTAAGGAGAACCGACTAGGCGCTAAGGTCAATTACTTCTAATTTAGAATACAGCTATTAACCAGAAAACGCAAAAAAAAATTCGTTTTATACGCACTTTAAAAGCTTTTGAATAAATTTGTGAAGAACCTGTTGTGCTGCGTCGCTAAGGAAATAAGTTACTTTTAAGTGAAAATTAAACGACATATCATAAGCAACAGCTTCTCGCCCGTGTCCACTCATTACAACCTGACGCTCGCCAGTTGGAGTAACGTTCCATTCATTACCTTAGTCCCATCCGATCTAGATTTTTCTTACAAACACCCACTCGTTCCAGTCCATACTTTGTTACAACGCTCACGGTTGCGGAACAAGTGGTTGTGAGCAGTTGTGAACGCAACTTGACGCTCTCGACCCTGCTTACGAAACGTTCGATAAGCATTTCCTAAGGAAGGACTTTTATAGTACAGTTTACGTCTGGGGGCATAGATCTGTCCCATCCTTGTTAATAATACTTTTCCAACAAAGCTTCACACAAAATTCCAGCACATTCCACCGAAGTTTGACGCACGGGGCGTGTATCCGGTCAAGTAGCGATCGTACTGCTAAGGTGATGTGTCATTCTATTTTCATAATCTTATATTTCTTAATGCTCTTGCCCAAGATTAAATAAGTCAGACCGACAGAGAGTAAACGCTAATTTAACTTGTGGTGCTGAGAGAAAGAAATCTTAGAAGTTCTTGGAATTTTTTTCATTTTATACCGAATTAAGGATTGATGGCTCCGTACACTTCCGATGAGACGTTGTGAGTATTGACACACGAATAAGTCCAACCATAAACTTCATCATAGTCTTTACCGCCCTTGAATTCGTCAATATTGTGTTAGCTTTTTATAGTTTTCTTACTCTCGTGAAATTCTCGATAAGGTTTGTACAATATGGACGATTAGTTTCATGATCACGCATAAGTTTATTTTTATTTTGGGTTTCTATGCCACATGTGATCTTTTCACTGTTCTCGCAATATAAACTAATTATTATCGGCAAAACATATGGGGTCGTGCAAATTTAATTCTGTTTGCGTGGTCTGATTCATCTCACGCTTATGCACTCCACATAACTGCGATATACAAGCAATCGTGGTCAATTATTCTCTCTGAAGTTCCAGTGAGTAAAAATTATTCTACCTACACATAATTTCCTAAGAATACTACTCACAGTATCACACTCTTGGACTTTGGCAACCAATCTTAGCTGAAAGTGAAAATCTAGCGAGGTTTGCTGTTCAGCACAGTCTTGAAAAGACATGTAAATCTAGTTCAGGAGTGTTTGTTATTGTAAAAGTGACAAAGGAACAAGTTTGATCTTCTTCATCCAATAATTTATGTTAGCTTAACATCATGCTTGAACAAGTTCCTTTGAATGGTGACCTATTAACTCTTTATTTTTCAACACAAAGATATTGTTGTGTAAACAATCATTCATCTAAAATTTATCTAGAAATTTGTTATTAATTAGGTTTCTGTTTTAAAGTCAGTTTGTTGATTTGGCACCACTGAATCAAACATTCCTACATCAATATGTTTTTGAAAAGCTTCATCAATAGAATTGTTGTTAGTTATTGTTATGAATTAGACATAATTATGAAAGCATACTTGCATGTGATTGTCATGCAATGAAATTGTACATGAGAAATTAAGTTAAGGTCAGTATTTGAATCCTACCTTCTTCTTCTTTATGAGACCAAAGATTATTGAATTATTTTTTTTTCCCAGTCACTAAGCTACTGAAATCGTTCAATGAAAACGAAAGTTCAGATAAGCAAAAACCTTGAAGCATAGTACTTCCTGTTTATTTCAGATCAAGAACTTCAGTTATGGAAATGGAAGAGGAGGTAAGTGATCATCAGCAAAGTGCTGAGGTGACTCCAGCCAGCAGTGAGAATGACCTTCTGGAAAATAAATCGGAGGACAGCATCGATGATGATGACGACGATGATGAAGATGATGATGATATTGATAAAATGTTGAGTGAGTTGCAGACTTTCCAAGAGGTAAATTCCTTGTTCTGTTTTTCATATTATGTCAAGTTCAAAAGATCTCTGTGTTGGCGTAGTGGGAGGGCTGGATAGGAAAGTATTTGGCTTGTGATCATGATGCACAGACTGAGCACAATGACGTCTGTGCTGTGCGTCATGACCAAGAGTGAAAAATTTTCCAATCCAGCCAGACCAAACTCAGTCAATAAGCATTTTATCATTTGACCACTGATTGGTGAAAAATTTTGAAAAACTGTGTGTCAACAGAATTATAGGAAGCAATAAATTGGTGCATGCAGAACAACCACAAAAAATATTATGCAATAAAAACTTTTCCTTTTTTTTTTCTTGTCAGTACAAGAAACTCTCAATTCATCAAAAAAAGCACTTTTTTTCTTGTTTTCAATTTGATATTCTGTGTTTTTTTTTCAACAAAGCCATGTGAGTGGGGGGCTGGAAGGCCTTTTTCAGACCAGCTCACATCAACCTGTCTTTTACAATAGTTTCCTCTTGGACTGGGTGTGTAGTAACTAGTTATTTGTGCTGCCTAGATACATGACTTTGTTGTTCATAGTTTTGGAACCAATCATTTTTAATAGGGTTTACAAATTTAGACATACTGTATTTACTCTTGTATAAGTCGAACTCGTGTATAAGTCAACCTCCATTTTCAAGGTCAAAAATCAAATTTTTTATCATTTCTAATCAAAGAAGTAAAATTTAGACAGATAGAAATTTCCCAAAAAGTTAATCTCTTATTTCTGATGATGTATTGAAAAAGTACAGAGCAAAATGTAATCTTGTGCTATGAAGTTTATTAGCACTTTTTTATACCAATGCGATTTAAGCATACACAAGCACTTTGATTTACTGGAGAAGTATCTTACCATATTTTACGAATCACATTGCAAATAAAATCTTCTTGTAATTAACTAACCTTTATCTTAATGTTGAGTTTGAAAGGAGATTAATTAAGTAGTAGAAATCAGCTCCACTAGCTTTGTTTTAAGCCACTCAAAATTTATTATTTCAAACTTTATTTAATGACAAAGAATGCCCTGAAAAGTGATGAAACTCAAACACAATTATAACTGGTTTTTTAAACTCGGTTTTCTTAACAGACTTCAGACAATTGTTATGCTAATTTCTTGGATTGCTTGGGTCAAGTCTTTGTGTATGACTCATGTATAAGTTGAGGGTGATTTTTTAGGATTTTTTTTTATCATAAAAGGTTGACTTATACATGAGTGACTCCAGTATGCATGAACTGTGACATGATTTTCTCAATATTTTAAAAAAGAGAGGGATTTTCTGAAACAAAGTGAGCTGTGGGTTTTCATTACATTCAAAAGCATTGCAGTACTGCACATAACGATATCCTCTTTAAATCATTAGAAAATAATAACTCAAGTTAAATCAAATTATTTCAGTAAACTTGCTGAATATGTAAAATAGGGTCACACTCTGGAGATAATGGTCAGAGATTAGATCAGAGACATTACTCTAACTTTGTGAAAAGGTGTATTTACTCTGGTAGTCACCATTTTTTTCCTAGCTTTCATTCATTGTCTTCATAAATTTATCACCACCTAATTGTCCAGAATGAAGATTAAAAGTAAGAGAATCTTTATATTATGGAAGGAAATTTGGAAACTATTGGAGTAAATGCATATCATGAATATTGATGGTGCATTATTAAGTTTACACAATGGTAAGAGTATTTGACTGTGTATGAAGCTGTTTTAAGAAAGTTTGTTTGATAAATTTCATGTGTCAAACCCCAAAAGGTATTGTGGGTAGTTTTCAGGTCATGGTTCCAAGACTACAGGTTTCAGGAAAATTTTAGAAAATGTCACTGTAAGGACTACAGGTCACA
This sequence comes from Pocillopora damicornis, assembly GCF_964200805.1. Lineage (NCBI taxonomy): Eukaryota > Metazoa > Cnidaria > Anthozoa > Scleractinia > Pocilloporidae > Pocillopora > Pocillopora damicornis. Next base: position 8,224,847 of record NC_142678.1, read on the forward strand.
AATTTGATGAATTAATTTATTGAATCCACTCATTGAACTTCACTGATCACAGAATACCCAGATTACCTCAAATAAGTTTTAAGATCGTCACATGCACTTTTGTCCTTTTTTTTCTGACAAGCTCTCTCAAAACAGCTGTACGCAGTATACATGTACATGTTCATGACTCTTTTCAAAACTTACTTTTGTTTGCAGGAGCTTGAGCAGAAGTCACAGTTTCCAACAGAAGATGAACAGAGCCCAGGTATATCGCCATATGTACCACCCTCACAGCCTCTGGTAAGAATAACATGCCAGTAATTGAGAAGTTAAGCTGTTTTAAAACTTCAAGGCAGACAGAAAAACTTGTTCACTATTAATAGTAAATTTTTTTACTACATGTAGTTTGACTGATAGCTTTTAGGAAAAGTGTTGAAAATGAGAGTTCATTTTAATTTGCCATTGCCATTTTAATGAAGAGAAAAACTTGAAGTTAGTGTAACTTTGTTAAAAATATATATGTGCATCACATATTAACTCTTTAACTCCCATGATTGACCAAAACAGAACTTCTCCTTACAACATCAATTCCATATCAACTGGATGAGTGATGAGAAAAATATCAATTTGGGGATAATTAGTTGATCCAATACTAAATTCTCTGAACTGAAATTATAAGAATTGCATGGTTGACAGTAAGGAGAATTACAAATTTGAACTTGGAGTTAAAGGGTTAAGAATCATGTTGCAAATGGAGCTGAATGATTGATATGCTACTTACAGTTGTGGATGTAATTTTTAGCTTAAGAGTGAATTTGTATATTCACATTTTACATGTGACCAAAGTCTCCATATCTCCATTCAGCACCTTTTAGTAGACCATAATTTTCAGAAGTTGTTTGACTGAGTTTATGTTCTCAATTCTTAAGAAGCATTTCAGTTCTGTACAACTTTCATTGTTTCCCTCTATTTTTTCATCATCTGGAATGACCTTATTTCGCAGCCTTTTTGTAAATCCTTGAAGAAATGTTGCATCAACAATCTCCTAACTAAATTGATCATTCTTAACCAAACAATATTTTTTTCCTTTGTTTTATTCAGGACCAGTTCAGATTTTCCATAAGTGCTATAGAGGGTGAGTTTAAATATTACAGTAACTATGAGCAACTTGTTAGTTTAATTATATAAAAGCTGTGAATATTGATGTGAGTATATATCATCAGTATAGCACCTGATAAGTTGAGTGAAATGCTACAGAAAAAAATGCCATCTATCCATTGAAGATACTAGTCTAGAATGATCACATTTCTCTACTTACTCAGAAATAAGCAGAAGTTGAACTAAACTTTTTCATAAAAGAAACCTACTTTCAATTAAATTGTTCATAATCCTTCCAGCATCATGCTCTCTGTATATATTAAAAATCAGTAATTCATAGCATAGTATTCTTTAAAATTTCTTGGTAGCATCATTTTGTTTGACATGCTGCTTTGTTGAAAAAGAGGCAAACAATCTTTAGAGGAGACTTCTTGTTGAACACTAACCCTGTGTAAACTTTTCTTTCCTCAATCTCAGTTTGCTTTTATTCTTCACTTTCCTTCATACAGACTCTGCAATTTTCTAGGAAGCAACAATCCATGCTTAAAGTCTTGCAAGTCTTTTCACTCTGGAGAAACATTTGGGGTCTAGATTGGGTATCTTGGTTGATTACAACCATAGTTTGCATTTCACAGTAATAGTCTAAGTCTAGTAACTTTGATCTTGACTTACTCACTCCATATCTGCAGACTGTTGATCTATGACTACATGTACCTTGTTTCAGTCCTCTTCTCTGATAGTGAGAAATGTTTTAACCCTTTAACTCCCAGAAGTGATTAACATGAAACTTCTCCCTGTAATATTCTTACATTATCTGGCAAACAGGTAATGAGAATATTCAAGCTTCTTAGATAGAAGCTGCTGTCTTAATTTAGCACCAAGTTCTCATAACTAATTTACAAGGAAATGAGTAGCAGCTAGAGGGAAGAATTAACAATCAGATCTTGGGAGTTAAAGGGTTAACAGACAGTTAATGAACTGTGAACTGTGTGTTTCTTCCAACTCTCATGGTTGTGAATCAAAACCTCCAGTCTCTAGTCAGCTCTTGCCTGCTGACCAATCATTCATCACACCAATGAAACACATGCCCTTCCACTGGCTTGCCTGAAAAATTTCCTGTTGATATTTTTGAAAGGAAGGTAAGCTCAGCTAAACTTATCAAAATGGTCATACTGTCTGATCATCTCTCTGTCTCTGTCCCTGTCTCTATTTCTGTCTCTCCCCAAAGAATATCATGCACCAACAATTCACCTACCTTAAGAATTTTTGTTAAACAAGTACATGTAGATCAATATCGTGCAGCGCCATCTTGGATTTTGTGGTATAAGAAATCGAGGCTGAATGTGCTTAAACTTGTTGGGTTTGTTGCGTGACAGTGTTTTGAGAGGAGATTCTTTCTGTGGGCCATACTTGTTGGTAAACAATGTAATGCAAGACACTCCCAAGACTTTAAACCTGTTCAGTTTTGATTCAGTGCCCCCCAGGATGGTTCTGTGTGATAATGGTCTATTAAAAGGAATTCCTCCACCGTGGTTGAACTTTCTCACAATAGAGCATATGTATCACCATATTTTGGAGAAAGTAGCACTCATTACTTCAGCATACAGTCAATATATCATTCATATCTGAAAATAATAAATCCTGACAGTTTTAAAAAATTAAAGCAAACATTGATTGTTTAAGCTGTGCAGTATTTCACACCACAATCAGTAATTTACTTATCACTCATCTTTCAGGGGAACAATTTTCCATCCCAGACTGTTTTAAATACTTTTCATTTCATTAGTGTCAGGACAATCTTGGCAGATAAATTTATCTGATAATAAAAAATAGTTGTCACATCTGATCTAACTTATTGAAAGCTAGTCAGGAAGATCATTGCATTCCACTATCAGTCGGCTTTTAGTCATTTACTTTAAAAAGCTGATATCTTCACAACAGTTATTTTTGGTGAAGTGATTTCAGTCCGGTACATGCACAGAAAGCCAGTGGATGCTATGTCACTCTCGATAAGTTACCTGTAAGTTCAACATAATGTGTGTGGTGCTAAGTGAATTCTTGAATCTTGTAAACACTTGTTGAAGATAAAGTAACAAATGCACATGCTGGCTGTGTTTATAATCAAGCTGATAAGAACCTGCTGGGCTAATTAATTAACTTGCCTTATCTCTTGTAATTTTTGGGATATGTTGTAGTTGTGATCTCTCTTTGTTTATTCCTTCTTAATGCCAAAAACCTATGTTCAAATAATGTTTACTTCTTTTTTCTTTTATGCATGATCATTTGAGAATAGTTATGACTTAAAAATTTTAGACATGAAATTTTTACATTTTTGTTTTTAAGACTGAATTATACATCCTTCTATGCTGTATGTATCTTGCATATATTTGCCAAGATGTAATTTGCTACCATGCTTAATTATCAAATACTTAGCATGAAGTGCTGTAGCTGTATCAGCATGCTTTTTTACAACATCCTGTTCTGTTATTGGCAGAGTAGTATGTAGATCTCTTGTGTGGTTCTCTCTTTCTCTGTTGTCATGAAATTACCTTAACAAACATTTTTGGCATGAAATATGTGTTCAAGAATCAAAAAGTGTATATTTTATTTAAACTCTCTCAGACAGGCTCATTGACACATTATCTGTGCCAAACAGGAACTATCTTATCATGTTTATTAAAAGAAAATGATAAAACATTTAAAGTAGAAAATGAATGAAAAAGAAGGAAAAAAAAACAAGCTTCTGTTTAACATGCAGTTATTTTAGAATTCTTCATGCTTTTGGTGCAAATTTTTTAAATCTGAAAAAATTATGGATTTCTAAGGTTTTGTTTTTTAATATTTGCCTGTAACAGTGGCAGTGTGATGTAATTTGCACTTTGTCCTGTAAGCATCAGATTACTTAACTTCACCCACAGTTTGTTGTCCCAGCTTGAAACATACACCAATCTGTACTTTAATTGTTTTCCTAGCCAGAAAAATTGTACTTGTTTACACTCAGCTGTTTAAAACTACCCATAAAAGTTCCTGGGGTACATTTTCCAAAAGAACTAATATCTGTGATGCAAAAACAGCTCATTCAAACGGTGTGTTGGTGATTGCATGGAAAACTTCAATCAAAACCTGACCCTTGGGTTTTGTCATAAGATACTTGATAGCATCAGGTTTCGTGTTGATCATTTAGCTCAGCCACGTTTTAGCTGTAAACCTACTTATAGTTAATTCAGTCCTTGTGGAGCCTGCAACAGCAACACGTGACGCATTTCCTCTGATGTGGTCAGTTCTTAAAATGTCCTCTCTTTGACTTGTTTTTATTTTCTTCAAGCAGTCATGTGCTGGCAAGATTTTGATCAAATGATTGAATCAGAATGATGAAAAGAACGTTCTTTTTATTATGCTGTTAGTAATTAATAAGTGTCATGATTGTAAAGCACTGATATAAAAATCTCTGTATGCCGACAGGAAGTGGTGAAGTCGACTTGGATGCCCTTCTAGAAGATCTGTGTGTTATGGAAAGGGACATGACGTCTTCCAGTGAAACAGATTCCATGTTTTCAGAGACAATTTCTAGCCCCATAATAAACTCTCCAATCTCACCCAAAATGAAGGTATGTTGTGAATTTTTCATTCTTTTGGCAACAGATACAAGTATTGTCCTGTGTTTGGTATGTTGGATGAATAACAGTTATGGCTCACTAATGTTTATTAACAATGCAATGGATTACATGTGGTTTTCCCCAGTTAAGTTAGCTCCTAATAAATATTTGCTAAGTTCCTAATGATGTTTGAGCAAGTTCCATGTTTTGCTGCTCTGTGAACAAAGCTTTAGGATAATATTACATAGATTATGTGTTATGTTCAGGGATGTATTTCCCTTTCCTGGAAGAATTTCAACTCTGATTGTTTTGCTAAATGCATTCATGCATGCCCCAGTTATTAATTCATACAAGTCACTTCCCATCTGAATATTGTATGGTATTGTCACTGATGTTTTTGCTGGTATCTCAGATGTCAAAATTGAGTACTAACTTGGGTTTGAAAGTTAAATTACAGACTTGACAGGAAAAATAATATTTGCTCAAAAGATATAACCAGCAATTCTTTCTACTGACTGTTTTGGTTTTCATGATGTGAGGCACACGCTCTGAAGTGTCTTGCTGTGATTCAGCCCCACAGGCTCCTAAGGGAGTTGTCTTACAGTCACATAATAAATGCTTGCACGTTTTTTGTATGGACATGGCGCTATAATTATTATAGAATTTATCTCAGCAAGCTTTCATTGACAGCCATGTAACAGAAACATAATTTAAAAAATGGAAATCTTTGCAGCATTCTCTATCAATTTATGAGGTTATTTTGAATAAAGATTCTAAAGTACTGTAAATTATTTTGCTAAATGTGCCTCCACAAATCAGAAATCAATGTAGACTGCAATATAATTTAGGGGTAACTTAAAACTTTCATTGAGTCACCAAATATTTGACTTAAATGGAGAAACCAAATCTTATTATAATAAGTAAAGCTATTAAATCAACCGGGATCAAGACCATAAAAACGTTTTCTATAACATTTCAATTTTCACAGAATTAGTGAATTTAGTATCTACATTCGGTAAGTTATCACCCAAGTTTAGAGAGGGCTTCTGTGTTGTTGTTCAAATATTGCCATGATAGATAAACTATTCAATATTTACATATGTTATAGCTGACCTTTTGCCTGCATTTTCCACATTAGGGGTATTTACATTAATATTTCAAGGCAACAGCTGGAGTAATTATTTTTGCACAATTTTCCAAAAGATTGTTAAAGTTAATTGGCACTTGAAAATATCTGTAATATTTAAGTCCTTTGGAATGTACCCAGTATGATGCTGAGCTATTTGATTCATTATTCAGAACATGGGCTTACCCAGTATGAAAATGTTTCTCTTCAAGCTAGAGTTAGAAACTTGATTCCTAGGTTGATACACATGCAGATGAAAAACACCAAACCAATTTAGGATCTTTTCTTTATTTATTCCTTTTCCTATTCCTTTGGGCATTATTATATTGAAGCGGTCAACTTAAATCATTATGTGAAGAAATTAGCTAAGTATTGTGATCATAGCTTAAGTATAATCTTTATTTTGGTAATGAGCACATGGCAATTAAAAGAACCAAAAGAAAGGTAAAAATGAGCAATAAGTTTCACTTTGAGTAACAATTATGAGCTAGGTAACATAATCACAAAACAAGTTATTGCTTACCAATGTTTATGGGTCTTGATTACTTAATTATCAAGGATTACAATCTAACTTGTCTTCTATTCAAAAACAATTTAGATCACACTGGGTCTTATCCTGAATTGAAACGCTAACTATAATTTTCTGTCTAAAAGGAACTAATCACGGAGGTGTCAATCTAATCAGAAAATATTTTGCAGCTTTTCTCAGAAGTGGTAACATTTAGCTTCAATAGAAGCAGTTACACTGTATGATGCTGTTGATTTGAACATTTCTAGGTGTCAGCTGATGTGCGTAGCCGTCTTGAAAGTGTCCAAGAAGAGACGAGAGAACTTACCCCTGTGAGTAGTGAGAGTTTTGTCTTGATTTTGTGTTCTCTTTTAGCTCATAACAATCTCTCAGTACAGACATTGAAAGAAATGATTAGGATCAGTAGGGAGATTTAGATTTAGATCCTGGAGCTGAAGCAAAAAGTACAAGGAACACTTTCAGAGGAGTTTCTTAAATTCAGAATCAATATAATTAAATGGCCAATCTGAATTTTTTTATTTAGTCCCTTGTAGAATGAGACATATTTAAAAGCTATGTCAATGCCACTTTTTTACAGTGTTGAGCTATATTTTAGCTATGCATAGCTAAAGACTGCCTATTAAATCACTATATTACTCCACACACAACATAGTCCAGTGTTGGTAATTCTCCTTACTGTCTGCCATACAATTCTTATGATGTTATTTTAGAGAACTTGGTACTGGATCAATTAATAATCCCATGATTGATATTTTTTCTTTATTCTCATCAGCTAGCTGCTTGATATTGTATTGATATTGTAAGGAGAAATTCTGTGTTCGTCACTTGTGGTAGTGAAAGGGTTAACCATACATCACAATGAATTTAATCCTGAAATACTTCTTCAGCTGGAAATTGGTTTTAAGAGCAGGTGGAAGTGATGGTGTGGTTTTCTCAATTATAGGAGGAACAACATGAAAGAATCAAAGCAGAGAAAATAAGGATAGCTCTGGAGAAACTCAGGGCAGCTAGAGTGAAAAAGTTAGTCGTTAAAGTATACAATGATGAGGATCCAACATCAAAAACTGTGGCCATTGATCAGACTTGGACGGCATGGGAAGTATGCAAGAAAATGATGCGCAAGAATGACACAGAACCTGATCCCAACTGGGTTTTGATCGAAAGAATTCCAGAACTCTTTTTAGGTCAGTATGGATTTGCAGAATCTTCTCAACAAATTAGGTGAATGACGGTCCAAAATTAGAATGCAATAGTTATTGATTTCATTTGTGATTTTGATTTATTTGCATCTTCAGAACGACTCTTGGAAGATCATGAATCAGTAGTGGATGTAGTTTCAACCTGGCCATGGGATTCTGAGAACAAACTAGTGATTAATAACAGAAGAGAAAAATATGCACTTTTTAGAAACCCACAGGTATGTCAAAATGACTTTTGAGACATTTCATTTTGTTTAAGGCCCAAAGGGTTTCGTAGTCTTTGATGTTCCCTGCTCCTTATCAAACTACAGTTTTCAGGTCAAAATCATGTTATAAAGTTGAATGAGGACCCAGGACTTTCTCCTGATATGACACTGAGTAAACAGATTAGAATTTATCAGTTACTGAAGTTCATGCCAATGAAATTAATCTGTTGCAGAACTTTCTTCTGACAAGTGATACATCAGCAGGTGCTGCACAGTTGGCAGAGAAAAGTAAAGATATTTTGCTGCAGGTGATAAATCATTTGTTATTCTTTAATAAGAATTGGTAGCAATCCTAGAAAATCATTGTTTTTATTGTTTGAAAATCTTTGAAAATCTTTGAAAATCCTTTTTTAGACCATTGTTTAAGATTTAAGACATAATGCTCTTTCAGAGGTTGATATCACTTTCACCTTTCTTACCTCTTAGATTGAGAAGCATCAGATTTCTTCTACCAATATTACCCCTGAATTAAACATTAATTTGATGAGAATAAAGGGAACGGTTACCAATTAAGCAAGCTGTTGGTTGTTGTACAAATTCTCCTTGTCAGCACCAAGGAAATGTATAGAGGACGGTTTAGAGGATATTCATACTAATGTTAGGTGTGGAGGGTTTAAGAAGTTGTAATGAGATATACCAATGAAGCCAGAATGTGGAAGTTATTTGAACAGAATTGACACTTTGTGAAACCGTGTACACGAGGCGTTACCCATGATAATGTCACCCACCCCTGACCAGTGTTTGTTTGTTTGTTTTTGGCAGGAATTCTTTCAAAAGGATGCCATGAGACTACCAGAACTTGATGGTATTTTGTACCTTAAGGAAGGGAAAAAATCCTGGAAAAAACATTATTTTGTTCTTAGAGCATCTGGAATCTACTATACACCAAAGGGAAAAACTAAGGTGAGCATGGCTATTCTTAGCGAATCCGTTCTCAAAAGTCATCGGAATACTAAATCCTTGTAATTATGAGTGAGCTGAATCTTCTTGAATTACTTCACATTCCAAGTCCTACCCTCTTTAAATTTTCCTTTTTCGAGGTTCAGAGAGAAGAGAAAAAAGACAATTGCAAACAAAGAGAAAGAAAAACTTGATTGAATTTAGGGTTGAGCAAGCTAAATACAGTTGGTATTTGTGCCCCTCAAATATTTTCTGGGTTTACGCTGCGCGCCAACTGTCTCATACCCTATTTATCCATTTGATCTACTTACATTTACCTTTTATATACGATAATCTCCCAAAGAGGGTATGTACGTGCCTCTGTACTATTGGCTTTTACCGTTTGTAATCAAGAAATTGGTTTGATCGATTCCTTCTACAAGGAATAAGGTATACCTCCCTGCCATTTGTTGGTTTGTTTTAAACTGGGTGATTGCAATTTGTTTTAAAGTGCTTTCAATCATGAGTTTAATCTCGTGACTCATGCCTCTTTACAGCTCTTTTGTTATGTTTTATTTCGGTTTTATTTTTTGTACTCCTTCTTAGCAATAAAAGTTAAGAAAGCAACTACATTTAACATATGAACTTACCAACAAAACACTAATTTTTTTATTTGTAGTCGTCACGCGACATCGTATGCTTGATGAAGTTTGAACATGTTTCAATCTATAATGGTATTGGATTCAAGAAGAAGCTGAAGGCGCCCACAGAGCACTGCTTCGTTTTAAAGGTATGTTTAAGGTTTTATTGTGTAGCTTGGCTCAGTTTAGCTCTTTCACTAAAGGAAATACAATATCGTTTTGCAGATTATTTCAGTGTTTGTTAGGGCAATTTCATTCGGGTGACGAAAGTAATTTGAGATTCCACCAGTTTTGCTTTATTTCGCTCCATCATTGGTCCTAAAAAATCGCGCCTTCCTCTCAATCAGCCTATCAGATACAAAAGATCTCCTGCGCTCTGAAGCCGTTTGCTTGTGTTTACTTTAAGTTCTGATTGGCCCCCTGGGATATCGTGGCCTCTTTGTTCTGTTGGGCCGAAGTGCTTGCTTCGGTTTTGATTTTACGACTCAGTGGAAGGGCGCTCTACAAAATAATATTGAAGTGAATCTTTGTACTTGACAACGATCCTAGTTTTTTGACACTGGTGTTGTTAATGGTGTATTCGGGTGAAATTATGAAGAAAACAACTCGTGGTTAATCCAAAAAGGGTTCTTTGGTTAAAAAAAAAAACGGTGTATTTGTGAAACACATATTTCAAATAAATGACTGATCATGAGCATGGAACACACAAGAAAGTCGTCCTGAAAACAGTTTGTTCTTGGTGCAAATACGTGAAGCTCATTTTTACAGTACGGAAATGTAGTTAAAGCTTTAAATGAGGAACTGTAATCATTCGATCAAAGCGTGATTTAGCAACAAATTAGACATGTCGCTGTCTTGTTTTTTTTAGCATCCTCAATACCATGACCTGGAGTCAAAAGCTGTTCGCTGTTTTTGCGCAGAAGATCTTAAAACAATGCAGCGCTGGATGGTGGGCATCAGACTAGCAAAGGTGAGTTGAGCTGGGTTATTTAGTCTTATCCATGCTCTCACTGTGGAAACGAACGAGAGAAGAGAATGGGCGAGAGAAAATCGGCGTGTTTTAGGGAAAGGGCTGCTCTTTGTGCGCATGCTGCATGTACAACAGAGCGGAAATGTACTGCTGTTTCGAGAAAGACTGTGGGGAAAAAAGCGTAAAAGTGTACGCGACAACCCCGATTTGAATTTTTCAGGGGAAACTTAGAACACGTCACTGTAAGGACGAAGCATGGCGGGTTAGATGAAGTTACATGTATTTATTTATTTGACTTATTTCGATCCACTGATTACCGGATACCCAGATTACCTTTCGACATTGTTGCGTGCACTGTTGTCCTTATTTCCAATAATCTTTCTCGAAACAGCTTTATACATTATCTGTGAACAAGAGACTTTTTGCTATTCTTCTGCAAGATTCATATATGGGTTACATGGAAAAGTTTGTAAGATGACAGCACTTTTGGGCTGTTTTGTAAACGTCGATCAGAGAGGCTAAAAAACATAGCCAAGGATTTTTTATTTCTTTCGGGGCACAAAATTTTTATATGTTAAAAGGTGGTTATTCTATCAGGCCAGATATATAGCTGTATAAACAGGTCTGCAACTCTGTTTTAACTTGGGGGTGTCGTGCATCGAAAAAGCGTTGTGTGTGTCCCCTCCCTCCCCCACCCCAGACGATGGCGAAAGAGACGACGTTCTTGTGTGATTCTATTTCTTGTAGTTCGGATACAAAATGTTGGTAGATTATACTGACACGCAAGACGAGATGGACAAGCTTGCGTTCACACTGGACAGGAACAAGTTCACCAGGTCATCAAGCTTCACTGCAGGACAAACTTCTGACCAAATAGATGGCAAACTTGAGGTTAGTGTCCTGGGATTGTTGCTGTTATTTAGAAATTTTCTGTCTGCTGTAAGACAAATTCTGTCAGCCAGTATCAGGTGATAGAAAGCGAACATTTGCGAGTGTCTTTAATCCCAAAGATAGCGTGACTTTCACTGGCCAGATATTCATGTCACGACAATTGGAGCAGTAATTACAAATATTAACCTTTGGCTTAATTATTTTCAATTTGCGTCATTAATAAAGAAAGCATTTGGAGAAGCCGATTTCGGGTGGTCCAGCGTCGTATGTTAATTTGTTGGGGCATTGAATTCATTAATTGTCACATGGAGTAAATTAACTTTGTATGTCATCACAGTCGCAGGCTGAACCACCCAAGGATTATCAGTCGATGAAAGCAAAGGTTCAGTCTCAGAGAATTAAAGATTCAATCGGCACATCCTCAATCCATCCCAGTGGTAAGTAGAATAAACTGTTTGGCACGCAGGCTATGGCTGGTAAAATAGAAGAGAGTGAAAAGAGTAGATGGTATAATTCCTCTCATGTGTCCCTCTGGTGACTTCTTTGCCACGTCGCTTTGCGCCTGTCACGCAGGCAGGCAGTTAAAAGACAAAGCCTCTGTCAGCTAAATACACTTTCACTGTTACTTGTGCGAAGCGTGAAGTGGTACGAGGAGGGGAGGGGAGGGAAGGGGAGGGAGTTGCTAGTTGCATGTGATAACGGAACATGTCGGTGTCCACCTAAATTCCAATAAGACGCTAAAAAATTCCTGTCTCAGCCAATGGTTACGTTTCGGCCCTTGCGTACTCTGTGAATATTTTGATTAGCATGGATAACGAGATGTACATATAAACCTCGTTCCATACTCGTTTATTTTGAAATAAATACAGTGTACCATTCAATATTTTATTCTGATCTCACAGGTAGCATGAGCTTCTCCGTCAACAGGAGTAAAATTGAACCCAAGAAGCCTTCAAAGAAGATTGGAAATTTGTTTTCGGATGCCTGGAAGAAAGGGAACGAGTATGACTCTAAGGTAAAATTAATTCTTGTTTTTCTCGACGTATGCTTTGTATCGGAACTGTGTAATGATAGATCCCTTGCTCACAAACCACCAGCCGCAATTTTTCTTACACTTTTTAAGGCAAGTTTTGTGTTTTTGTTTGAACAGAATATTTCTGAACCCATCTCACCCGATCCACCCTCAACGCATAGTGCGGGAGCTGCTACGCCAAATACCTTGGACCCAAAGCCTTTCACCATAGATAACGTGAGCCTGCAACCTCTGGAGGAAGAACACGAGGTAAAGGATGAGACCCATGAAACTGAGGCGGGAGAAGCTGTTGTTCCAGAGCACAATTTGGTGTTAGATCCACCGCCTTTACCTCGGAAGTCATTCTCCAAGAAAATAGAAGGGGAACCTGCACAGCCACAGGGAGACAACAGCGAAGACAGAGAACAGGCGCAGAATGGTGGTGAACTAAGCCCACGGGGTAGGAGCTCGTTCAAACAACCAAGGAGGACTCGCAGCGTGTCGCCGCCTCCACCGCCACCATCCCCACCCTTGGCAAATCGTGGAGTCACCCAGGAGCCTAGTAATAACATGGGGGTATCTCACTCTTCGAATACACGCGGAAGTGCTTCCCCTCCTCCCCCTCCCGTCCCTCCAAAATCAGCGACACCCCGTACTTCGTCTGTAAGTTCAGAAAACAGCGTGTTCCGACGAACCTCGTCTAGCGCTTCGGACCACGAAGTGTTCCCGCAAACTCCTTCAATTGTTTCAGACCAATCTGGGATGCCTCAACCCGCTCCTAGTACGTCAGACCAAGAAGTGTTCAGCGGCTCGCTCCTTCCACCCCCTTCACGGCTTCTCTCCACCTCCATGGAGGAAATGCCTCCACCGCCACCTACCTCAGACGTTCAAGAAGATGCAGACGTGGAACTCCCTCCTCCTCCTCCAGAGGTGTTGTTTAAAGAAAGGCTTAGCATGTCTATCAGTAACGGCAGGCGGAGAACCCCCAGTGACGCCCCAGCAGTACCGCCTAAAACAGGGAGACCAAGATTTAGCAGCTCTGGGCCGCAATCTCCTACCTCTCAAGGGAGAACGTCTTCGTTCACGGGCAGCTCGTAAACAAGTTTGTTCGCCTGCTGGGTAAACAAACTACAATAAAATGAGAAATGTTGGTAATTATTTATTTGGTCACGCGTGAATAACCGCAGTTGAACACACATGTGAGCTAAACTTGAGCGTTTAAGAACTAATGATACTTTATCGCAAATGATGTCAAACCCTTTTTATATCTTTCATATATGAAGATGTATTTACAGGAAAAATGTAGGAGGAATTGTTTTTTTGAACATTCCTATATTTTTCCTATGAAGAAAAATAGAATTTCGAACCGTAATTTTCAAAATTTAAGACGGAAGAATCGGGTGTGTGAAGCTGCTATGTAGTTGAGGAAACAATGGAATTTTTTGTAACTGAGCCCTTGTGGGAAGGAGGTGTTATTATATGTTTCAAGGTGTGTTAGACAATTTTATTTTGACACTGTCTAGAAACATACCAATCATGAATCGACATCTCATCAAAGAGCTAGATTTGGATCTAAGATTTTAAGAGTTATGACAATCCATTTCACACAAGCCAATTATTTATCAGTGTAAGTGTTTAAACGGAAATTCCGTCGAAAAGTTCCTAAAATTAAGGTTACAGTTCATCTGAACTAAACTGGACTGTTCGAGTGTAAGTTGTATTGTCAAATTTCAGTGAATATTCTTGTGTTGAAATTTTGATATTTTTTTCTGATATATTTCTTTGTAAAATGTTGGAAGTGGTGGTGTTTGTCTCACGACACAGTTTAAGTTTTTTTTTCATGAGATCACGACATGCCGCGGTCTTAAATTCAGAATTTTACGATTTCCATTAATTCGTGCCACACAAGGGAATAGTGCACCGCGCGCGCTGATTGGCTGGTTCGGAAGTGAAAAGCAAGTACCATTCACCTCCCAGCAGCCAATGAGACCCAATCGTGCGTCAAGAGTGAAATCTACCACCATTTCTTATTAAAAAAAGTTGAACTTAATTTTTGGTATCTGTATTTTTTTTTCTTGTATTGCGATTATGTGTTGTGGTCTCAACTAAATACTAATATTGAATTGATGTATCTGCTTGGTAGTTGGTTCAAATAAATGAAGTTCTGATATGTTTAAATTTATGTAGTGTCCAACATTTTATATCAAAGGAAGCAATCTATGTTTATTACTGCGAGATATTATACATTTAAAACATATTCAATTGTACATAGGAGTTAGGACACGGTACTGATAAATATTTCTATATTAAAAATATATTTTTGTACGTTGTAATTTTTCGAATATACGCCGTTTTTGTAGTTAATAAACGATCATCTCTGCATTTAATCATTTGTTTTTGAATGTCTTGTTTGTTTTATATCTTAAGAAGAGAAAGGTGTGGAAAACCTGTTTGACCTGTTCTAAGCCCTGTTTGACCTATTCTAAGCCCTGTTTGACCTGTTCGAAGCCCTTAAAAAGAACATACGAGTGAGGAGGGGAGCGAGCGACAAGCGTTGGTTGCGATTTTCAGGGAAACTGCACCAGTTCGCTTTGGTTCTCCCATTTCACGCGCTCTATATTTCTGCCGGTCTTGTTTGTATTCTACGTTCGACATTAGGAGAGCGCATACTATTTGTGTCGCTTATTAAAAGGAAAATGATGCGATCTGGCTTTTGACAAAGCTTTTTCCCCTTAAGTTATGAAGGCTCTTTGGAAATGTGATCACAACAACACTCGATAGCTGGTAAAATCAAATTATCTTGTAATATCCCCCACGGAGGAAGCAACTTTACATGGAGGTCCCTTTCCACTTAAGCTGTTAGCCTATTAAGTAACTTGTAATCATATTATGGCCCTCATATTCTCACATCTGGAACCTGCTGATGGTCTCTTGACGTAAGCAGACCATGTGCTTCAATCCTTGGTAGTGGGACGTTATGAGAAGTGCCAGGATAGTTCTTATAGGGTTTAATTACAGACAGCCGGGGCAATCACTGAAAAAAGTTTGAAAAGACTTCCTTTTCAGTTTTAACTTTCCTCACTCCTTTACGTATCTTTTAGTCAAGGCACGTTTGAATTCTGGGTCATCTTCGTTAGAAAATTATGACCAACAATTAAGTTTTTCTTAGAGACTAAAAGTACAATAAATCCTGATCTTGAGGTACCCGTGACATTAAACGGTGAGGCGAAAGTGACTTTCTTCATTCA
The DNA here is from genome assembly GCF_964200805.1 of Pocillopora damicornis. Lineage (NCBI taxonomy): Eukaryota > Metazoa > Cnidaria > Anthozoa > Scleractinia > Pocilloporidae > Pocillopora > Pocillopora damicornis. The sequence continues at coordinate 8,240,281 of NC_142678.1, forward strand.
ACCGAACTTCGGTAATACTGTCATAAGGAAAATGTAAAATGTGAAAAGGCAGCAATTATTTTAGGTAACATCTCACAGACTCCTTACAAATCAATAGATCTTAAAGCATCCATTTGAAAGCCAGATTTTCCCGAATTTCCACATAACACATGTATTGAACAGACGTATAGGAAAAATCAAAATGGCGAGGACCACAAAATATTCATATTTAACAACTACTCAACGAAGTGGAGGAGAATACCTGTTTCAAAATGTGCAAAACAGACGAATAATATTGCACTAAAAGGTGATTTTACCTCATTTGTTCTAGTAACGATTACAATATTTTCGGGCGCAAATCCTGCGCGAGTTGCTAGGAGATGAATAGCTAAGGGTATTCGGAGTTTGAGCGAGCAGCCAATCAAAGCACCGACGACGTTTAAGTTTTTTGAAATGGGTGTGTATGTCACAAGTTTTTAACCTTGAAAATATTTAGCATGAATTAATCTGCATGGGTTAATCTCAACTATCCGAAAAAGAGTAAAAGGAATACGGAGTTTATAACTAGGGAGGTGTGGCTAGCATGTAAAGTGGTGGGGGTGGGGAAAGGTGTCCATGACTGAGCACCGTTGTAAGTTGTTTACGTGACGTGCAAAAGGAAAGATGTACGAGGAAATGAAAAATCTAAGCAAATAAAGATAGCGATTAAAAATTGATTTCAAACGACGAAATTGAAGAGTGTCTGCCAAAATTTTTCAAGGAGCATAAGCTGCGACGTGCTTTATTGGTCTTCATCTAAAATTGGAACGCATGAACTTGAGTTAATATAATTAATAACACAAATCAAACAGGCGCCTACACCGCGTGCTGTGACATAGGTTTTGACAGGTAAGTTAACCTTTAGGACCCCACAATCTGCCGTTTGTCACTATCAAGCCGATTAGCAAGAGAGAGAGCAGAAGCCAAAAATCTTATAAATTTGATGAACTGACTGAGGTTCGAAGTTACAAAGTTTTCCTGCTTTAAAGTGAAGCTTTCCCTCAAGCTTTCAATATTTTGATAAGCGAATATTATTCAATTAGAGTTTGAGTCTATTTCAGCGCGTTATCCATGGTGACTGGAGAACGATTGCGTCATAAAACCTCTTAATTCGTTCATCTACCACATTTTTTTGTTGACTTTGTTCGCAAATATTAGGACAGTTGCGAAAACTTTGAATATTTACCGATATCATGCAACCTTTCAGCCATAAACCGGGAGTCCTTCATCCAGAGCTGTGTTTCAAAGAGAGTCATCAAGGCCAGGGTGTATGACAGCAATGCAAAAAAACGAAAAACAGGAGATTGAGGTTAGCCGCTAACGACAGATTACATGTAATTGTGATGATCACCGCTTATATAAGGTCAAGGTCTCTAATACTCATGCGAATTATACGATTAAGACATAGCGAGGCTAAATGTTCTTGAGAGTCACTCGGCCTGCAATGAATCTCACAGCGAGTTCACTGTATCTATCAGTATATCAAAGGGGTTTTTTCTTATTAGGAATGAATTTAAGGCGTTAATTTACAACTTCCAGACCTCCTGTACTAGGTTGTTCGTTTCTTAGCTGTTGACGCTGGATGAAAATGAAGCCATCAAAGCCTTGTAAACAAAGTGCTTGTTTCGTGTCGTCGCCGCTCTAAACTCCTTCGGTAGTGACTTTCAACGCTAAGATACGCTATCTGTTCATTGCGTGATGCAGGCCCCTCTTGCCTGCGTATTAGGCTGTTTGATGAGAACTTTAGCAAGGAGTCTAAATTATGTTAAGGAAAAAAAAAACAAAAGTTCGAACCTCTTCTCGCCTCTACTAACTTAGGCTAGGAACTGGCTAATTTCTCGCCGTTGTCCTGTATAACCTGCTGAAAGGCCAAAATTAACTTTTCTGGTAGAGTTGAACCTCGCCAAAAACGCAGCTGGGGAATTCTATAAAAAGTGTCCTTGTCAGGCGCGATAAATTAATTATGTCAAAACCACCACTTGTAGAGAGGTGAAATATCCAAGAAGGAAGAAAGAGCTATTAAAACAAAAAACTGAACGTCGGTAATTTACAAAGAGCTGTATTAGTTGGCTTTATCGCGCGGGTCTGGTCTTTGAAAACATTGAAAACATGCAAATACACATAAACTTTAGCAAAGTGTCTGGGTGCGAACCGAAATGTTTGTGAGAGACTCCACCTAAGAGTTATATTAAATTGCGGTGAGTGATATCGACAGTCTGAAAACAATTTGAGTTCAAATGCAAGGCGCATTGTATTTGATTGACACTAATATTAACTGCGAAAAAATTTGGACGAGATCGTTATGTCGAATCGTCTTTATACAGTTAGCACTTTGGGCATCGACTTGTTGTCGATTCTAGGTCTTATTACTTTCCCAAAAGAAGTATTTTATTACACGCAGTTTATAAAAAAATGTTCGTGATAGCGTTGTACGTGTGACGCCTGTTTTTAGTTTGTTTGGAGAAAATTCAGGTATGGGCTTTCCCCAGGGACTACTGAAACTGTCTCTCGTGTAACGAGCAGGTGTCTCGACTGCTTATATTTACTCACTTCGACTTTTAAGAGCCTTTCTTTCGGTATTGTTTATGGCGTTTGTCACCTGTGTAAAGTAGTCGATAAAAATTTGTTCTCCACTTGTTCCGTCTCGGTTCTCTCGTTAAGTTGGTATACCTTTGAAGTTAACGTACTAAGGCTTTTGAATATTTTCTTGTAGAACGTCTCACTGCTTAAGGTTTCTTCGTACCAGCACTATCCAATCGCTCTAATAGGCTACAAAGGTCTCTTTTTTTTTCACCTCGGAAACGGATAAACATCTATCAATGGCCGGAAGCAATCGGATTCAATATCAGTAGTTGCTAAAATAGCTCGCCAGTATTTTGAGTAAGGGAACACTTTGTCAACACCCCGCAAATATGTCAGCTCGCTTTATTGGTTTTTAAAACTAGAGGAAGGATGACGAGATAAACAAGTTTTTTTTTTCTACAAGCCGGGTGGTCGATGTTGGGGAAATGGTGTGTGGCTCGACAAACAATATCGCTAATTTGCGCGCCTCCACAAGATCCCAAAATGTAACCCCTTGAGAAATACATTAAGCTATAGAAATAAGGGAATAAGAAAGGAAAATCAGAGTGTTATCCACGATGTACCGATTCCACTAATACAAAAGAGGATGTGGTCAAATCATGGTCTCTTGACTAAAGTTGTTTTAAACTTGATTATAGTCAATAAAGAAAGTTTTTAGACGTCACAGTTTCCGCTCTGTGACTGTCGCTGAAGAAATAGCATTAACATTTTTCCTGAGTCATTTCGTTGTCAAAGCTACTTTTATTTTGTTTATAATAATGTACATAGAAAAAATTACGCGCTTCTGATTGGCTGCAAAACGAGCGCATTGTCATGTAACACGAGTGCTAATTACAAATAGCGCGCACGCTTTCAAAATTTCGTCTTTCTTGGCTTTCTGTGGTCTTTTTTCTTGTATATTATTAACAAGTAATAGTATGATTTCTCTTGCAATTTGTTATGATAAGCACTCATAAATTTTTCAAAGATTACGAATCCCACTTGCCCTGCGGGTTCATGCAATTTTGTTGAAACATTTACAAGTGCGTATTTACGCCAAATTGCACTCGAAATTATGTTATTACCTATACTTAATGCTTTCACACACGAAATTAAGCGATGGTTAGGCTTCTTGAGGAATTCTCTGAAAAAATTGAAATATCCACTAATTTTCTATGGCCAATGGAAATGAACTATCGTAAATAGTGACAAAAAGCACTTTAAAAAGAGGCATCGTAGCAAATAGCACTTTCAAAAGAGAAATGTAATCGTTTGTCTCACGGTGTGGTGTCACTTCGGATGCGGATCGCGACGATCGCACCAATCGCAGCCGTGGAATCCCATCCTATCACAGCTGAGCACTACAGCATATGGGTGACGCGTACTCAATCGACCTCATCGCCTGAAGAATACTGGCAGTATGCAGCCGAAACGTCGCGATCCCTGACATCCAAAGTTACCATCACAACATGAGACAAACAATTACATTTCTCCTTTGAAAGAAATGAACTACATAATTGATAAAGAGATCAGTTGATTTGGTATAATTGTAGTGTCCATGACCATAAGAAAAGGGAAATACAAGTTATGTTCGGGGCTAGAAACAAAGCATTTTGTTTCCAAGTATTATTATTAATCGAACCTTTGGTTTTCATTCAAAGATGTCCGTGCCTAGTGCTGAACCGCAGTTAGAGACTGAGAAAAAAAAGAGACCACTTGGCTTGAGCTACCTCATCGACGAAAACCCGCCATGGTACATGTGCTCTTTGCTGGGATTTCAGGTAAAAAGGCACTTAAAGATAATTTTGTTTGGTTAACGATAAAATTTACCTGATCTTCCATAGGTCTCTGTTATATTCTAATGATCTCCCCCTGTCTCTCCCTTATACTCTGTTGGCAACGACTGATCCCCCTCCGTTCCCGCCCTGAAAACCATGTGATCTCCCCAAATTCCTTCCCCCCTCCCCCCCCGGCGATAAAAGAATTACCGGTTTTAACATTCAACCATATAGCGATCTAGCACATTATCTCACGATAAATTACGTGAACGTCGACGACTGTTTGCAAACCAAGGGGGAGTACAAAGCCAGCTCTGTCCCCACGAGGGGTGAGGAGATAAGATAAGAGAGATAAGATAAGATAACTTTATTCATACACGGTATTTCCATCAGTTGTTAATTATCTATAAAGGTATATCTATCTTCCTAACTATAATAAAATCTAATAATAACAATTCAAATAAAAGAAACAAATAAAAAATCTGCTTTTCATGGAGGCCGTGTCTAAAATTTACTTAAAATTAAGATATTACTTTAAACTGTGGCGACTTAAATTTAGATTTGAAATCGGTCAGTGAAGACGCTTGTCTTAGGTCTAAGGGTAAGTCGTTCCACAAGTGAGCTCCGCTGTACAAAAAACTTCTCTTAAGATAATCAGTTCGAGGTTGGAGAAGATTGAAGAGAGGGTATTGGATTATAAGATTGGAGAAGGTTGAAGAGAGGGTATCTGCCAAGTTTTGAACGATCATGTTCCGCTAGGGATCCTCTAGAGTCCTATTCTCCCTCGTGGTCGTTATTTGGTCTCGAAACGCAACAGGCTGGTGACGTGTATGTATGGAACAGAACCTTACCCTACAATAACCATCGTCTTGTTAGTCCAAACCTCGTTCTTTCACTTGTTTTCTTGTTATTTTAGCATTTCCTGACCATGCTGGGATCGACTTTGGCCATTCCTTTCATCATTAGTGGCCCAATGTGTTTTGCAGATAACCCACTTGCCATTAGCGAAGTATTGAGTACCATTTATTTCGTTTCTGGTTTTGTAACCTTGCTGCAAACCACTATCGGAGTGAGGTAAGCCATTGTATAGCATAAGCAAATTTCAATCACAATTGCGGGGATAGGGAAAGAAGAGTTTAAATGTTCACCTATGATACAGAAGGCTCTGCAGGCGTCTAACACGAAAACTAAATCTAAGTGCCTGTGTCTAGTGGCTCTGTTACTTTCTGCATTAATGACTCCAGCACTTTTTGCCTGGAATATAGGACCAACCAAAGTGTTAGAACATATAACAACTCACTGAAATCATCTGATATTGTTCCAGCCATGATTAATTCCTAACTTCTTAATCTTCATAAGACTACCGATCGTTCAAGGTGGAACATTTGCCTTTATCACCCCGACGTTCGCCATCTTGTCTTTGCCGAAATGGGCCTGCCCCACAGCTGAAGGTCAGTTTAGTTGCGTACTTTTGGATGCTAACCGCGGAGAAACTGGGTTGAGAGCTTCTAAACGAGGCCAATGAAAAACTGAAAAAATGGATATGGGTTTGTTTTTAAGACCCTGTTTAAGACGAACTGTTTTACATGACATCTTTTTTCACTGAATTTAACTCCTACTACACCACGTCCTCGTTTCCTAGACCCAGTTTTCCTCGCTTCTGGGATTTTCTGGCAAACTAGGAACTTCAAGAAACTAGAAATACTAAAATAACAATAGGTACTGATTACTGATTTCAAATACTAGGCAATCAAATCTAACTTGACATTTTAGAATCTCAAGAAGGCATTTATTAAGATCGCTTCTACCGTGCGCGGTAGCAATATGTTTGCCAATTGCCGAATTCTTGTATACAGCAACGCGTTGAAAAGGTGTCGAACCGTGTAACCGACACAATCAGCATCAAATTAGGCAATAGTGTTTGAAATGGTTTTGATTGAAAAACTCACACCGAAGTTGAACGTGCAATCGGATTCCATAACTGCAAAACTTTTAGTTTAATTTTTTAAGTTATGTATTGTTTCGAGACGTTTTTAATAAGCATTTATTGTTATTTTAGTATTTAAAGCCTCTTAGACTCACTATTTTTTGACTTGACTCGACATTATGTTTACTTCGTAACGTCATCGACTGCTTTTATTAGCCTTTTTTTAAAATGTCTTTTAATAGTTTTAGGAGAATTTTATTGCAATTTTTTAAGTCCTAAATTTTTTTTCGACATCGCTTCTTCTTCGTCGACTCCAAAAATCGGAGAGAAAATTAACTTGCATGCCTAGTAAGTGCCTGATTCAATCTGGAGTGAGTGTTTCAAACTGCTCTCTTACGCACTTGTTTTAAGGGCGCGAATGTGTTACTCTGCTCTTTCCTTACGTGTTCGTAGGGTGCAAGTAATTAAGATGTTGTCTCCCTGATCGTCTACTCGACAACAACGTACAACCACTATTCTGCGTGAATTCCTGAGAACGAGTTTCGTTGAGGCCCTAGGCATTCCTAGTCGAGATGAAACCTGATGGTTTATGTTTACTTTTTGAAGATGATAAATCGCTCAGAGTTGCTATGGGGAAATTTTCATGAACAGTGTCTATTTGATCGATCTTGTTTTGATATTGAGATAGGTACAGTGCTTTTTCTGAGGATTACCTTTAATATACAAGTTTAATCGTGTTTTTCTTCACAGGAAGCGGTAATTCTACTGTTGACAGTGAGCTTTGGAAGCCCCGCATGAGAGAGGTAACTGATGAAAAGGGTTTCCAACATTTACCACGCAGACTGCGAGCAATCTATCCTTTTCGACAAAGTCCGTCGGCGAAGTCCGAGCAAAAAAAAAAATCAGTGAAAAAAAATTAATGTTAGCGCGGCGTGCCATGGTTTTTTTTTTTCACTGATTCTTTTTGGCTCGCGCAACGGACTCCGCTGAAAAGGATGGATTGCTCTTAGTATTTGACATATTGTTTTGGCTATCAGTCGGTCAGTTAGTTGGTCAGTCGGTCTGTCGGTCAGTCTTTCGGTCTGCCAGTCAGTCAGTGGGACAGGCACTCAATCACTCAGTCAGTTAACAACACTAGCAGCGTATTATCTGTACTGTGTTGTATTTTATTTCCTCCTTTGGCCCTTTGCTTTTGTCTCCTTCTCCCACATTAGATCCAAGGTGCAATAATGGTCTCATCATTATTTCAAATCTTTATCGGCTTCACTGGCCTCGTTGGTTTTCTGCTTCGATTCATTGGACCGCTGACCATAGCACCTACGGTTACGTTGGTGGGCGTGGCACTGTTTAGAGTAGCAGCAAACAACGCGGGTAATATGAAACACTGAAATAACGAGAAAGTCGTATGTTTCAAAAATGTTTACCGAATTTTGTAAAGGATTATACAGGCGAGTGTTAAAGACTCTAGATTTTGCAGTATGGAAGTCTAAGGTGCTTCATACATGACCTACAAAATATTTTCAAGTAATTTAGTAGTTTGATATATTAGTATTTTTGGGTTATAACTTTTGGGATAGATTTTTCCCCGGTGAATAGACTCACTTTCTTGCACACAGGCCATTAAATGCCTTGTGCACTTGTTAATAAGAGTGGCTTTTGTGTGAATCATAAGGCGCCGTTTGCAGATTTAACTGAATTATGTGGCTATAAATTTAGCAGACCACGATTCATCGCTTTATTTATAGCGGCGACGTTAACATAATTGTTAACTCTCTATATCTCTCTGTTTTCAATCAGTTTAATTCCTTCTTTAAAACTAAGATGTTTTAACTTAGAAAGCGAATCGAATGAGAAAAGAAAATGACAATGTGTTTCCCTGATTTCCTCCAACAGGGAATCATTGGGGAATCTCCATGACGTACGTATCTGCGGTCCGTTCATTTATTTCCTTCGTGCTTGCAATCCCTCTCATTCAGTCTGTCCGTTTTCACTTCAATCGAGTTAAGATTTTCTCTTCTTTTTCTGTTGTCTTAGGACTATTGTGTTCATAGCTGTGTTTTCACAATACCTCACAAATGTTAAGGTTCCAGTTCCCGCTTACAGGGGTGGTCTGAGGATTGGCCATTTCCCTTTGTTCCGCTTATTTCCAGTAAGTACAGAAGAGGTTTAACATTCCCACCTTTGATAATAGGATTATTAGCTTTATTAGTCTTTTCTTAATTTGTGTTTCATTTAGTAATTACGATTACTGACAGCGGTAACTTCGTTATTAGTACTAGCTTTCTTCAAGAGATTATAATATCTTGCTAACTTTCTTCATTGCGTATCTTTCAGATTATTCTGGCGATTGCAGTATCTTGGGCTCTATGCGCTATCATCACCGTGGCCGGAGGGTTCCCTTCTGATCCTATGAATCCTCAGTACAAGGCAAGAACGGATGCAAGAATTACTGTGTTAAAGGAAGCAGAGTGGCTCAGATTTCCTTACCCAGGTGGGGAGAATTTCCTTACACGTTTATGCACATGGATAATGAGGTCGAGTCACCACCGGGCTCGAGAGCTGGCCAAGTTATTGCATCTTGCTCTCGAAAAACACGCCTAACTCTTAAAGTGCCTTTCTCTATCAAGGAGTATAAATGGTGCTTACGCTGGACCAGCACTAGTCCAAAGGGAGTGGCAACACTCCTGGTCCCTTATGCTTCAGAAACTGGGATAAGATTCAGCTGGAGGGTTAGTCTGCTCGAAATCAGACTTTACCCACCTCTTTTTATACGCATAGATCTACGTAGAAGTAGCTTCTTAACTACTGGACCCCCCAAAATATGGCTTTCTTAAAAAGGGGTAAAAAATAAGAAATGAATTGCTTTCGTCAAATAGCTGCCCATTCTTCCTTTAGACAATTGTTGGTATAGTTTGGTGGGTATCCATTAGTATGGTGACGCGATTCGGCTTCAAAAGCGCATTGGCTCAGAAAAAAAAGTTACCATTTTTCCACGTGAGAAAAATAACCTGTAATAAAAGCCCTTCGTCATTCACTCTGACGAAGGGCTAACGCTCGAAACGTCATCTTTGAAACTCTTTACTGTGGATAATTTATGTTATCAACTCAGTTGATAATACCAAATTTCCAGATCAATATCGGTATCTGGGCAACTGCCTACCTACCCCTCCCCTAACTCAACAACAGTCAATTGACAACAAGTTGAGGTTAATGTTGGGTTAGGGGAGGGGTAGGTGGGCAGTTGCCCAGATACTGATATTGATCCAAATTTCCTTGTTATGCTCTCTTTCCAACACAGCACCACAGTTTCTTTAGAAACTTACCCCCTTTATTGATTCATATGAGCCTATTTTCTAACGGCCTTTTTCTTGTGTTTGTTGTTTGTTTTTATACTCTTAACCAAATGTAACAACACCACAACAAAGATTTTATTGGTGCCTTGATTGGGTCATAATCACCCGGAAACGCAGGTTGCAGCGCTAATCGAGGCAGGCTGAGAGCGTAATTTTTTCATTTGAATATTTTCAGCCAGTTATATTGTATCTAAAATCTCATGAATGTTCACCGCTCTTCAGGTCAGTGGGGAATGCCTACTGTCAGTCTCGCAGGGGTTTTTGGGATACTTGCTGGAGTTTTGGCCTCCATTATTGAGTCCGTGGGTGATTACTATGCATGTGCGAGATTGGCAGGAGCACCACCACCGCCAGAACACGCCATCAACCGTGGAATCGGAATAGAAGGACTTGGATGTCTTTTGGCTGGAGCTTTTGGTACCGGGAATGGAACAACATCATACAGTGAAAACATTGGGGCTATAGGAATCACTAAGGTATCAAAGGCAACAGTTTGTCTTGCTCTTGTGCCACCCAACATGATGGACTGTAAAAGTGTTTTTAGGTTATGACTGAGAGACAAGCGACCAAGAATCCTCTCTTCTAAGAGACAAAAAGTTAATCAAATAAAGTGTGACTAGTGATGCTAATGCATTTATGTAGCGCGTTCTCCATAGGTATATACCCTAATGCGCTTTACAACACCTTGCGGGGGACTTGGGCCAGATTGCATTGAGCATTTTATGATTTTTGTAAGTGAGTTGGGAATTTTTGAAAACAATGCTAGGCCACAACACTGGAAGCTATGTTACCTCCTGCGTGGGTTCTTAAACGTCCCCTGCTATTCAAAGAGGAAACGGGAGACGAGGCATGCGGTTTATCGTCCCTTTTTTTGGGAAGACTAGTCATTATAACTGTTTGCAGACGTCGTAGCAAGGGCAGCGCATTCTCCTAGTTATTTTAAGACCCTGAGTGTCGGTCTGGTCAGCCAGGGCTCGAAGTCTCGACCTACTGCACGGCAATCCGACGTTCTATAACCTGAGCTAACAAGGTGGCGGTAGCCTCAAATCGGTTGCTGATAAAATGCAGCTCTTAGACTCTCTTAACACGAGCCTGGAAATAATTTGGAAATAGTCTCCCACATGTACCCTTGTCTTGTTTTCACGACACACTTAGTTTGTCAATAGTCTATTCCCAAGCTTAAGTTTTCAAAAACTTAATACTTAATTCACTTAACTTTCCAAGGTTGGAAGTCGCCGAGTGATTCAGTATGGTGCGATAATTGTCATGATCATTGGCGTTGTTGGTAAAGTTGGAGCTTTGTTCGTCAGCATCCCAGACCCCATCGTTGGTGGAGTTTTTATGGTCATGTTTGGAATGATCGCTGCCGTTGGAATCTCAAATCTGCAGTTTGCTGACATGAATTCCTCCAGGAACCTGTTCATCGTCGGATTTTCCATCGTATTTGGTTTAGCTCTGCCTCACTATATGGAAAACCATCCCAACGCTATCGACACAGGTATTCGTCATTATAAAAGTTTTTTTCTTTTCCTGCTTCAGAACTCAGATCGTTGTACTTGGTTTGGATTGCATCTTTTTACATGCGCACATCAAGGCCTTAAGCATTCCACCAAACACTACAAAAAGCTGTTTCGTTAGCGTTTCAGAAAGTTATGTTTTTAAAACTTTTTCCGTTCGCTCAAAGCAAGTGCGTTTCATTCCAAAGACATTGAATTCTGATTTATCAAATATTACCCAAACCTGCACATTTTAAGTGTAATTGGCCTATAGCTGACTCAGTGGCATCTCAAAATTTACCTTGAATACTGCTGTTAAAGAAATCAAATCAGTAAAAGTCTAACCTCTATCTGTAACTGAGTGGTTTTACAAAGTGTGCATGTTGACTTCCTCTCAGGTGTTACCGAAATTGACCAAATCCTGACAGTCCTGATGAAAACAAGCATGGCAGTAGGATGTATTGCTGCTTTGATTTTAGACAACACCATCCCTGGAACTTTAGAGGAACGCGGGCTTAAGTCTTGGAGGTGTGATCTTTCAGCTGAAAACGATGGAAACTCTCAAACAGCCTCAATAAGAGTCTATGATCTGCCGTTTTGTCTAAAACGTCTTGGTGACTGCAAAGCGGCAAAATATATACCTTTTTTACCGTACAACCACAGTGAACCAAACAACGTATATGATATGGAGATAGAATATTCTACTTCAAATCTTTAGAGGGAAGAGTGTAGTTAAAGTATGGCTTAGTATGTCATGAAGTAACCGTTAGGTATGCTCTAGTGCTTTAAATTATAGAAGTGTCACTTCTGTACTTTTTGATACATATAATACTGCACCAAACATTAAGAAAAGATTCCGAAGAAATAACAATTCAGCCTCTATAATCAGGTTTTACTATAGAATCAAATTCATGACTGGTAGGTAAAAGCTAGTTCAAGTGAAAATAAGTTTTACTTTTAGCTTGATTTTAGCAGGTTGCTTTACAAGATCGACTCTCATGTACATACCAGCACCTATTGACGTCACTTTCCAGCGAAAATAAAGCTTTAAAATTCAAGGTTGTTATCTTATCCTTTGATTAAAAGGTCACAAAAAGCTTTCTCGTTCCTTGATTTAAAAGCCTAGACACTTTTAACGGTCAGTGTTCAGTGTTACAAGTACTTCAATCAGGAAAATTATCTTACTTACTTCCACGGAGAGAACAACACTCGGTGACCTATCGAAAATGGTTGAAAATTGTAACCAACATTTAAATAAAATAATTTGGTCTATCAACTGAGTTGCTTATACAAATCGGCCACTGTTAAGATTTGTTATAGCTGACGCTCTGTCAAAGGGCTAACCCTCGAAATATCAGCTTGAGAAACTCTTTACAGAGGCCTATTTGTATTATCACCTCAGTACATAAAATCAAATTATCTTGTGTATCCCCTTAGCGACGCAGCACCACGGTTTCTTCAGTAACTTACTCCTTTCATTCAAAATTTGAATATTTTGTAACTTCCTTTCCAGACCTCTCTGGTCGTCGTTTTAAACGATGCGCGGTTTGATTTTCTTGCGTACTTAGCGACAATTGTTGCAGCTATGTAAACGTCAGTTCAACGGATAGATGGGTCTTAAATTTTTTAATTTATCCTGTCGAAGACAGCGTCTCTTTGATGGGGCTCAGAGATACTTATCCCTTTTTGTATTAAATGCAAAAATGACCTTTTCTGATAAAGACCTGACATTTTTACCACTGTCGCTTTCGAGGCTTCCTATGGCTTCTTTACCACATCATGATCATTTTGACATTACAGCCACACCCCACAGGTGTATTATATATTTTCCATTTTGTCTCTCTCTACGCCGGAACCAAATCTATCATTTTCACCCCGCGATGGACAGATCATGCTCACACGCCCATTCGCAAAAACAAACAAATGGAGAGGAAAGTAATGCACACCATACCACGGTACCTACAAACAAAGTGCCGCATCTCCTGCAGGGTGCTTCTCTTAAAGCGGAGACAAGTTAAGGGGGTTTAGCAGCGGTTTGTAAAAGAGCACTTTCCTGCCGGCTGGCGCTAAATCGGGAAAGGCGCTTTTTAGTGTAAATACGGTTTTCAAGAGAAAACTTGACACAATAACAAACCAAAACACTTTTTGATTAAACCAGCCTTTTCTCTCTGTATTTCTGCTCTGTTGTGAGCATTCCTGCCAAAAACTTTGTAAATTTCTCCTGTTTCCTTAGTGGAAACGTGTTACTTACTCAATTTTGTTTGAGAGCGCATTCAGAAGAAACAGCACAAACTATGGTCTGAACAAACTTTATTCTGGAGTTAAGTTAAGTTACTGAAGAAACCGTGGTGCTGCGTCGCTAAGGGGATACACAAGATAATTTGGTTTTATGTACTGAGGTGATAATACAAATAGGCCTCTGTAAGGAGTTTCTCAAGCTGATATTTCGAGGGTTAGCCCTTTGACAGAGCGTCAGCTATAACAAATCTTAACAGTGGCCGATTTGTATAAGCAACTCAGTTGATAGACCAAATAATATCCCGCCGATGCAATTTGCCAACACAATGATGTAAAAGAGCATTGGAGTTCACAAACCAAAAACCTTTATTTTGATTAAGCGAATGAAACAAACATCTTGTTAAGATGAAAAGCAGATATTTCCTTTCTTAAGTCGTAGAGCTACTAGAGAGACTGAGATGAAAACAGAAACAAAAACTGGCACAGTTCTAAATAAACTGCTCTGTAAAGATTATCAAGACATAGCGGAAACTGACGAAGTTCAAGTAAGGAACCCATCTTGTTGGGCTTATCCCCCGTTCTCCTGAACTTGCATTCTGATTTAAGAGATTTAAGATATTACTCCAGTTAGTGCAACAGAGCGAAATAGTGCGATAGCAGCGGCAGAGCAAAAACGAGGGAAGTTTGGGGCGATCGCGTAGAATTAATTACGCGACCCGAACCAACCCTCCCGCGTTTTTTCCTTTCAATTCCACATTTTCGTTTATTTCATTTTTGTCATCAGAATTTGGTAAAAAGGGAAGATACTTGGCAAATTTGTAGTTGCTGAGGCGATTGAGGCCAAATGGCAGATCGTAGATTTTAACAGAGGCTGTTTGAAACTGTTCGCCATTCTCATCTGAAACACTTTGCCTCCAAGCCATAAGCCCGCGTTCCTCATCAGTTCCAGGGATGGTGTTGTCCAAAATAATTGCAATGATGCCACCTACTGCCATACTTGTTTTTAAAAGGACTGAGATGATTTGGTCAAATTCTGGAGAACCTGTTGACAGAAATAGTAATATTAGTGTGGAGTTTTTTATCATGGACTTTCCACGGCGTTTATGGGTTTCGTAACCTTTAAACGAGAAATATGCTCCTGGTATCACATGGCCATGTGATATTTATCTCTAACATCAAAAGGTACACATGAATTTATCACTGTGGATAGCTACGTGTCGACTGCACATTATGCCTTAAGCACAATCTTCTTCAGGAAATAAGGTCGACTTGATTTGCTGGTGCTTGACAACTGCGATTGGTGCATTTTTAAGCGGTCCGCTGTCGCGCTCTTCCCTAGTTGTGGCGTCTTCTTAAATGGTTGACATCTATTCTTGGATGCGACTTTTATCACCTGAAGAAGACTTGAAGAATACATTCAATACGTCGTGATCCACTGTGGAAAAGATTTCATCGTAAAAATAACAAGTTCACTGCATAACAAGCGCATTCATCACGATAACCGCAACTCTTTTTTACGAAACAGTTTTGGTATAATGACACTGAAGACCCATACCTGTCTTGATTGCGTTTGGATGGTTTTGCAAATATAGTGGCAGCGCCATACCAAATGTAATTGAAAATCCAACAATGAACAGATTCCTTGGCGAATTCATGTCAGCATACTGTACATTAGAGATTCCAACAGCGGTAATCATCCCAACTAGAACCATGAACACTCCGCCAAGAATAGGATCTGGGATGCAGACGAAGAATGCGCCAACTTTACCAAAAACTCCAACAACTACCATCACGACTGCACCATACTGGATCACACGGA
Source organism: Pocillopora damicornis (assembly GCF_964200805.1). NCBI lineage: Eukaryota > Metazoa > Cnidaria > Anthozoa > Scleractinia > Pocilloporidae > Pocillopora > Pocillopora damicornis. The sequence continues at coordinate 8,255,472 of NC_142678.1, forward strand.
GACTGCCAACCTAACAGGACGGAAAATTATAGAAATACTTCGACATAGAAATCGTGATAACCATCGAATCATTCCGTGAAAACAAGGTTTATTACTTCAATTCCCACAGTTCTATCAGACGTTCTTATTTCTTCCTCAGCAGCTCTTCTAATTGTATTTCTACAGAAGCAAAATCAATGATAAAGAAACTGAAATCATTTTCAAAATTTGAATTTTTATATCACACGCTTTACTTTGTGAAAATCATACTCAAAGTAATTGAAACTGCATGTAAGGTCGCAAGGTCCAGTAAACAAAATATTTTCAAACTTCAAGCGCGTATTAAGAGATATTGCAAATTCCCCAGCACATAATGCAATTTTATCAAAATTAATATTCAGAACATTTGATTCTCCTCTCTCTCAGCAGGTGATTAAAAAAGGCGCAATGGGCAAATGTTATGAACAGTTCAATAATGTTGGACCTCTTACTCGGGGATACAGAGTTTGAGAAAAGGCAGTTTAGATTAATAGGAGCGCATAATGTTGATTCATCCAGGAAGCACTGAAGGATTTTATTCGACCGACTGAAACGACAGTCTTCCACAGGAATAGTTCTTAACTTCATGGTAACATACAAGAAAATAGTCTTCGGCTTTTTCCATAAAGTAAATCCAAAAGTTATAGCGCTCTTACTTTCGTGATGCCAATAGCTCCAACATTTTCGCTATATGATGTCGTACCATTTCCGGTGCCAAAAGCTGAAGTCAAAAGGCATCCAATTCCTTCCATCCCAATTCCACGGTTTATGGCATGGCTTGGCGGTGGAGGAGCTCCTGAAATCCTGGCGCATGCGTAGTAATCTCCAATGGACTCGATGATTGAAGCTATCACACCAGCAAACATCCCGATGACCCCTGCGGCACTAACTGTGGGCGTTCCCCATTGACCTAGAAACACAAAGATGCTTCAGTGACTAGAAATGAGAAGTTACTCTTTACATTGTTAAGAGATTGATTACTCAATTCTGCTTTGGATGGACATACTCTTACATAAGAAAAAAAACAACAATCTGTGGAATCTATATCGGAACTTCGGAATAGAAATAAAGTAGGAAAAAGGATCATTGCAGTTAAAGATATTGTCGGTGAATTTTTATGATCACAAGAAAAAAAGTAACTATGAAAATAATATCTCGCTTGTAACCTGGATACGGAACTCTAAACCACTTAGCTTCTCTCAGGACATCAATCCTGGCATCACTTCTGGCCTTATACTGAGGTACGCTGGGATCGGAAGGAAAGCCGCCGGCCGCGGTGATGATGGCGCTAATAATCCATGCTACTGCGATGGCTAGAATGACCTAGTCAACGGCGAGTTAGATAAGCCATTAGACAGGTTTTCTACTGCACGTCTTAAAACCAAAACCAAGTACTAACAATGTCAAGGTAAAACAGGGTACTACTGGATTTATCAGGGTAATGTAGTATTATCAACTGAGTTGATAATACAAAGAGCGTTGGCCCTTCGTCAGAGCGACGAAGGGCTAACGCTCGAAACGTCAGCTTTAAAACTCTTTACGTTGGCCAATTTACGTTATCAACTCAATTAATAATACTAAATTACCCTGTTATACTCTCCCACCGGAGGAGAAGGGCTGAAAGCAAACGTGTCTCGGAGGTTCATAGGTTCAAGAAGATAGCCCTAAAGGAAATGCACACAAACCTAACACTTCAAGAAACGTTTAAAGAGAGTTATAAAATTGTGTTCCTTTTATAAGGCAATTTCCTATTTTGCGCCACTGGTCTTCTCTTAGGGATACGATAGACAATAGGCTAGCTTTACTTACTGGAAATAATCTGAATATGGCGCTGCGACCCATGTAGCAACCTCCTTGTTCTCTGTTGTACCCGGGAAATGGTACCTTGACGTTCTTAAGATATTGCGAAAACAAAGCTATTAACACGATAGTCCTGAAAAATATAAACACAAAAATCTTCAATTCAATGTTTGTTGTATATTGAATAGTTTATGCTCACTAAGCATTCAAATAGAGTTCATTTACCCCCAAGATTAGCCTGGTATACCAAAAAAGACTAACATGAGTACATTCCAAGATAAATGTTCACAGACCTTACTCTTAGGTTTGTCAGTCTTATTATTATTATTATTATTATTATTATTAATAGTTTTCTTTTTGTTTTGAAGAGCGGTCTAACCTACGCATATAAACTCCATTTCTCTCATAGATAAATGTAAGTTCATTGAAAAGTGATAAAAAAGATAACACACTCGCGCAAACCTGAAAAAAAAAATTTTTACTCGAAGAAGAAATTGACGAAGTTGCACCCCATGATTTACCCAATTTATTACCATTTATTATTTTTCATAATTTTCATTAGCGCATAATTTCCTATGAGGAAGTGGTCTTTAATGACAATTTCATTCTTAAAATCTATATTTTTTTTTGATATCTAGTTTTAATTTTTGACTTTCTTCTCCACCAACACCGAAAAGATGTGATGCAAAGAATTACACGACCTAACCAATGGAAAGACGTTATGTCGAATTTGTTTGTGATAAAAACTTACATCATTGAGATCCCCCAATGATATCCTTTAAAATCAACCAAAAAAGAATAAGTTAGTAACTTAAACTGGGGATATAATCTTTTCTCGGCAGAATTAAAAAGGGAATTTTTCATTAACTCACCCGATTGTTCCATCGCTACTGGGAAAAGTGCCATACCCACCAAGGTGATTGTGGGCGCTACGGTCAGCGGTCCGATGAAACGAAGAAGATAACCAACGAGGCCAGAGAAGCCGATAAACATTTCAAGTAAGGAAGCAACCAAAATGGCTCCTTGGATCTGGGAAAAATAAGTTTTCAACTTGAAAATAACGAAGCATAGAACTTTTAATCGTTGAAGAAGTTGTTGGAAAATTTTCAATGGTGATTTGGTGTGAGAAATCAAAGAACATGTCAAATCAAACTATTTTACACATTTGTTGGTAAACACTATTTGAGAAGCGTTACCTCTCTCATTCGAGGTTTCCAAATGTCATCATTTTTAATGATTGAGCTACTGGTTGAATTAACATTTTCTATGAAAAGAAGCACAGATTTAGAGAGTTAGAGAGTATCATGCAGAAAGTTTCAATTTCTATTGTAGAGACTCAGCACAGACCTTTTAATAGTTACTGACTCTCAGGACTCGGGATCGAGAAGATGTGGCTCAAGTCTAGGCGAGGTCATTGTACATTTTTTGTGATATTAAGCGAGACATATGCACTCCTTGCCCTACAATACGCTGTAAAAACCAGGACAAGGTTTGGTGGTAATTGTAATCATGTGCCACCTAGTTTGTGTGAAGACATTATGTTTAAGTTGATATAATAAGTGTTTGTTTTGCAGTGTTGTACGAGTGCTAAGATTATAGAATTTCCTTAAGGAAGGTTTACTTCAGTAATACATGTTTCTAATGTAAGTATTCAGCCGTCACGCAGGATAGAAATAGTAAACAAAACGCAGATAACGTAGATGAACCTAACTTCATCAATAACAGAAGAATTACAAACCTTCAAGCTTGGGACATATCCACTGCGGTTGAGACAAGATGGCGAATGTTGGAATGATAAAGGAGAACGTTCCACCTTGAACGATTGGGAGCCTGTAAGGATACAGTGTCATGGTTAAAATGACAAACTCCTAGACTAGAAAAGTGTAACTAAAGTAACTTTATCGCTGAAGTTTACTTCTCAGTTTTACCATCACCGACCGAGAATTCGTCATGTGGAAAGACGCCCATCAAATGGTCCAAATTCTGAAGGCTACTTTACTATGTAAACAGGTGACCTTAAGCTGCACATAATCTCTTGTTCCTAAAGTAGCGACGTCCTCGTGTATTCATACTAGTATTTGAGTGACGTGTAGAGGGGAACATTATCTAAACATTCTCACCTAACTCCAAATGTACTCTGTAGAAGAGTTACAATGCCACAGGCAAAGAACGTAGTACTCATAACCTCGCTAATGACAAGCGTGTTGTTTGAAAAACACATTGGAATGCTGAGAATAAAGGGCGTGGCCAATGTTCCTCCAGTCATGGCCAGGTAATGCTAATAACAAAAGGCAAACGAACAAGCGATGTCAAGTAAGGAAAGGTCATTTACAATCATTTTAACGACCGCACCACTTATGCTCCTTAATTACTTTGCTGATGTGACCAGTATACAGGAAGTTTAATACATGAGAACAACGTAAGTTCTATGGTCTCTGCACTTAGAAGGTAGAGCTATGGGTGAAGAGAGGATCTGAGGCTTGAATCCTCGGCAGAGGTAGGACTTAAAGTTCTTCCTTTTCCCAAACTCGTGTCAAATGTTTTTACCACAGAATGAAAAAGATGACAAACTTTTAGCTCAACAGCGTGGACTAAAAAAATTATGTTCGTTTTGTGAGATTATGGGTCAAAGTGTATTTCTGAGTACTACACAAGGAGCCGAACCCTCAACCTCGGCGCTCTAGTTTCCACCTCCTACAGAACTTGACGGGTGGACAAAATGATCATTATTTGTCTTCCTAATGTGGCAAGCATCTACATACTGCAAGGATCAGCTATAACAAAGAACATCTCTCTTTAATTTGTCATGTAGGTAAATGTAGGAAATAAAAAAACCTTATTCTGATTGCTCTTACTTGGAAACCCAACAATAAACTGATGTGCCATGGTGGATTCTCATCTATGAGGTATACCAAACCAAAAACTCTCGCTTTCTTTTCTGTCTTCTTCTCAACATCAGGCTCCGAAATCTTTGAACAAAGACAAAGGATTTTATCACAGACGTAAATGAAAGAAAAAAATTAACCCTCCAGCAAATTAGTCCGAGTCTTGTTTAATGGCATGAATGTGGCTTCCTGAAGAAAACTATTCATACGGAACAAATATTAACGAGCGAATAAATATCAACAATGAAATTACTGAATATCATAGACTATTGTCGCATTGGGACTTTACTCAGTGTCTCACTTACAGCACCAATTCGAGTTAACGAGGTATTAATTCAATAGAAATAATGCCTGTTAAGATAGAAACCTTGCGATAGACACACCGAAAAGAAATTTGTGCGATTATTGCAAACTTGACAATCACTGAAGTGCGCAAAAGTGTGAGATTTTAGGCCATTTGAGCAATTAAAAATCTGCGATATTTCCAGGCGTCGACATTTCATCATTTATTTCGTGATATTTTGACAACTATAAATTAACACTTGCAAACTTTTCTCATAATATCACGTTGTAATTTGCGAAACCAGCTGCGTTTATACATGAAAGTTATTCAAGAGAGATTTCAAGTCGCGTGATAACCCTGCTGCTTTCAGAGTTTTCGCAGCTGACGTTTAAGATGAATCTACTTTATTACTAACGAAACGCTTTTTTATTTTATAGAATTCTTGACGTTTTATAACCTATGCACATAAGCTAATTAACGGTTTATTTTCTAATGCGATCGAATTGAAATAACTCACGATGAAGGAAATAAACGGCGCGTCGAGGTATAAATGATGTAATAACTGGGAAAGCTCGAAGAAGTGTCTCGGAAAACAAGCACCGCTAGTATACTAGGACGAGTTTTTATGCAAACTTATCACACAACTTAAAATAGCACCAATAAGACATCGACTAAATCGTGCTTGAAATGGTGGGGGGTGGGAGGGGAACCAAGAATCAGTTGTTATTCAGCGATTGAATTGGAAGAAAACAGGAAATTGCGAGAATCGTGAATCACGAGATAGAGTCTCGATGGGGATAACCGTTAGCCGTAAAACGGCGACAAGATTTCATTTTAGGCGTAAAAATTTTCAAATTTTAACCTTTGGTCGTAAAAAAAACATATCGCTGAGAACTCCCCGACCTGGCAATTAAAGAACAAGTCACTTTTAAAAACCGAGGGCTCTTTCGGGTCAACCTCGGGACCTTTAATAGCGGGTCTCAATACGGTCAACCGATAGCAGTTGGGCGTAAAAATTGCTAAATTTTAACCGTTGGTCGTAAAAAAGTTCACCGTAAAAAAAATTCTGATGACAACAATATTAACCGTTAGCCGTGAATTGGCCAAAATCTTAACAGTTAGCTGTAAAAGCTATCACCCCATTGAGACCTTCTTAATTTCTTCATAGGGGATCCGAAACAAAATAAATGAATATCGATCCTCAGACTTACCTCAACTTCAATTGATGTCATTGCTTTGGTTCCACACTACACTCGGAAACTTTCAGTTGATTAGTAACGGTTCCACTGACCTGACAATGGAAATAACTGAGAGATTTGAAACTCTATCCCACATACTCTCTAAACAGATTGTTTCAAAGGTCATCAATTCTTACAGTTCTTTCTTGCGTAAATATATTATACTAAGTCCGTAAGGTCACCAGAGGGTCACAATCAGGTTGAACATGAAACGGCCAAAAATTTAGCGGTTAGTCGTAAAAATTGAAAAAATCTTAAACGTTAGTTGTAAAAACGTAAACTGGAAAAATGTTTTTTTCCTATCTACAATGTGTTATTATGTGAAATTTTGTGTTTCACACTTCGCCGTAAATCGCCAAAATTTTAACTTTTGGTCGTAGAAGCCATGTTGTTAAGCCAGTTAGATCATACAACAACAACTTCTCGATCGGCCTGGTTTACTCATTATTTTCAACCGATATTCCAAAAATCCATACGAAAGCTGCGTAGATTGAAAACTGAAGGCATCACTGTGACGGGGTTTGGCGATTTCAGGAGATGGGCGTTGGCCTCACGAAGTCCTTCTCCGGTAACAAAGATAAAACTTACGAACCCCGAACAAAGACGAAAATGGCAAAAGCCAAATAAATTTGCTATGTTGGACAAAAACCGGCTCCGCAAGGACAAAAACACTGGTAGAATATACGAGGCACGTATTAAAAAATATTGTTTCCTTAACGGAATCCGAAGCGAAAAGAATGAATTTATTTGAATTATTTATGTCAACCCGTCAAAGAAAGGAAAATAAAGAGCTTTCCACTCATCCCTGTCTGCTTTCTGATTACTCAGAAAAAGGAAGGAGAAATCAGAAACAAGAAAATAATTACAGCGGAAAAAGGCGAAGAGACATGAACTTGAGCAACTAAGAAATGTTAACAAGAGACAGATGTGAAATCTCTCATGATCAAACAGACGAATTATTGTCGTATCAAACAAATATTTTTCCAAAGGGCCTTGACTTCAGTCCCACACCAGCTATGAAAGATAAGCGCACAAGCAACATTTGCTGCGATAATTCGATGAATTGGGAAGACAAATGCGCCTATGAAATATATCTTCCGTAGTGTTGATGAACAACAACATCCCTTCCGCGTTCAATCAAAGAGGCAAACGCCAATACAGCTGTCAGTTGCTCTGAAAATTTTATGGAGTAGATAAAAACGGAAATCGCGCAAATCAAACTTACAAAGCCGAAACAAAACCTGCCAAATGATGAAACTCGGAAATCATTGTAAGGAAGGCAGACAAAGGATGAGCCTTGGTCGTAATGACTAAGAAAGACAAAAATTCAAGAGGGGCAAAGTACAACTCGATGACAAGAGTAATTTCCTGCCCCTTGGAAAAGCTATGTTAAAGAAACACTTCGGAGTGTTCCCAAAAATATGAACGAACTCCACCTAAACAATCATATTGATGATATGACCAAGAATTAGGCAACGCAAAGACCTAATCTACAGCACATTCCAGTTTTTTACACTCTCACCACCAGGACTGATGAGCCAGTGCCCATTGGGAGACCAATTAAATCGGACTGTGATGGCCCGTGAGTACGAAGATCATCTTTTGTTGACTACAATATTCAGCCGATAGCCAAAACTAAGAAAATATCAACTCTTGCCAAAACACAGAAGTCGTATCTCAACGATATCACAGACTTAATCGATTTCACCAGAAAGGACGATAGTCTTAAGCTGTGCAATTTTATTCTCTATAGATGTAAATAGCTTGTACACGACCATTCCGCAAGAAGGAGTGAAAACTATATGCGAAGTTTTCGAACCTTTTTACATGGGAGAAATCCAAATACCAACAACTTGCTCAGAGAAATTCTTAGACCGATACCGCATGAAGGAGAACTCCTTCGAAATTAGTGGGAGCAACTGTCTCCAACCATATGGTACCGCTATGAGCTCAAAAATGGCGGTTGCCTCAGCTGATATGTTTATTTTTAAGCAATAGAGGATACTTTATCCTCTCTTGGTCTAATGAAGAAGAATCAGCTCAAATTACTCGGATGGTAGAGATGCATAACCGCTGTCTCCTCCCTGTGGGAGCAAAAAAGAGAAGAAATCGACCTCCTAATTCTTGCAACGGGCGTCATCCCGGTATTACACTCACGGCTAATATCTGAAGAAGATGTATACTTTCTAGATATTACGATACTACGCATATCAAAGCTATTGAAACTTTTCAGTACACACTCTTCACTTCCTGTCACGGCTGAAGGATTTATCAAAAGAGAAGCCCTCAGACTTCACTAAGAAAACAATCTTGTTAAAAAAAACCCTCACAGAAGTTGTTTTTATCGACTGGACAACAGGAAGAACACTCCAGGAGAGAAACGAAGAGCGACTAACCAACTGGCCTTTTGTTACACAATGTAATTCATCGGAGATCAACCTTTTAAAATGTTATTGAGTAACTAGCGGATTATTGAGAACTGAGCAACCTAGGATTCGGGAGATTTGTAAACAGCTTCCAATAGAGGGAAAAATCGCTTAAAATCATGCTCGTCAGCTAAAGGTCACAAGCTTCGAAAACAACATATGAAACAAAACTGCAGGAGTCGTGTCAGGCTGGTCAACCCACTTGACACGTACTTTGGCCCGAATCTAATCGCTTCTCCGTCTGACAAACATATTTGCATGTGATGGAGGCAAGTTGTAGAGTTGAGGCAGTTGAGATCGTGCGTCATGTCTGAGTAGCGTGATGGTCATGAAAAACAAACTATGCATGGCTGAAATCGTTTGTTCAAGTTTTTCGAAGCTTTTCCTGAGTTTAAGTTCGCAACTTTTGCAAAACAGATTCTATATCTTAAGAGTAAATTCGTTTAGCAAGCTAGCTGTTTAGCTAATTTCAGAATATCAAGCAGAACCCTGACCGGGACGCTATTTCTCGCAGAATTTGCTGAGAATTTTGAATTTAGTTTCTGAATTGTAAATTGCACAAACAGATCTTAGCGTACTGTGAAAAGAATATGCTTCGTGCTCCTCACGTGCTAATCCAAAAGTGATACAACTCGCTTTTGTTTATGAGTATTGGTGCATGTACAGAGTCATAAAGAAATTCAAAATGATAGATACAAAGCAATCATGAAATGACAAAAAGACACATCGACTTTGGACCGAAGAACAAAATACAAAAAAAGATTTAAAGAAATACCCAGTTCCACGTCATCCTTTCTATGCTGGTATATGCCCTTTGTATCATATTTTTGCGGGAAAACGGTTTCAAGAGGACTGAAATTGTCGTTACCTAACCGGGGTTACAGTTAAGTTTAACAAACGGCTGATGTGGCAAAGCTAAACTTCAGAATACCCCGCAACTCATTTACATGTGTCGGGAGGCTTTGAAGATCGAGGCATAACACAATAGACGCTATTCTTATTCAATGACATATAAATAAGTTGCGGGGTATTCTGAAGTTGCTCCAAGTTTTTTTCAGCGTGAGAAAAACCACATAATTAAATTTGTTATACTTATGTTGAAATAAAATTCATACACAAAAAGAAACAAGACTGGCACATGAAGGAGAAAATTAACGAGTATTAAATTATGCAAACTCTCCAGATGCAATTACCGTAACACCACGGCCTCATTTAATATACGTAACTTGTTGTTGTCAACTAGTAAATACCTCTTGTTAAGATTTGCTCAAATATACAATTGAGATGGTGTGACACAACAATTCAAGTAATGCACCGGTTCATCTTCTATTTCGCAGATAACCTGTCGTATCCGACGAATATTTACAGTATCATGCGTATACGGTTAACAATATATGAAAGTCATATATTTGAACTGCGGATAAAGACATGAATGAAAGTGATCCTCGCAGTGATGTGCACTACTTAGGCAGTAGTGAAAATAAGGCTTGAAAAAAATTTCAGGCCTATACGGGATTTGAACCCATGACCTCTGCGATACCGGTGCAGCGCTCTACCAACTGAGCTAACAAGCCAACTGGGAGCTGGTCATGATAGTGGTTCTAAATAAACCCGTGAAGTGATGAATATACGGTTAACAATATATGAAAGTCATATATTTGAACTGCGGATAAAGACATGAATGAAAGTGATCCTCGCAGTGATGTGCACTACTTAGGCAGTAGTGAAAATAAGGCTTGAAAAAAAATTTCAGGCCTATACGGGATTTGAACCCATGACCTCTGCGATACCGGTGCAGCGCTCTACCAACTGAGCTAACAAGCCAACTGGGAGCTGGTCATGATAGTGGTTCTAAATAAACCCGTGAAGTGATGAATATACGGTTAACAATATATGAAAGTCATATATTTGAACTGCGGATAAAGACATGAATGAAAGTGATCCTCGCAGTGATGTGCACTACTTAGGCAGTAGTGAAAATAAGGCTTGAAAAAAATTTCAGGCCTATACGGGATTTGAACCCATGTTAGCTCAGTTGGTAGAGCGCTGCACCGGTATCGCAGAGGTCATGGGTTCAAATCCCGTATAGGCCTGAAATTTTTTTCAAGCCTTATTTTCACTACTGCCTAAGTAGTGCACATCACTGCGAGGATCACTTTCATTCATGTCTTTATCCGCAGTTCAAATATATGACTTTCATATATTGTTAACCGTATATTCATCACTTCACGGGTTTATTTAGAACCACTATCATGACCAGCTCCCAGTTGGCTTGTTAGCTCAGTTGGTAGAGCGCTGCACCGGTATCGCAGAGGTCATGGGTTCAAATCCCGTATAGGCCTGAAATTTTTTTCAAGCCTTATTTTCACTACTGCCTAAGTAGTGCACATCACTGCGAGGATCAGTATCATGCGTGCATCACGTTTCCGAGTTTAGTTCTTGTACCTGCATAATCAGTGAAGTCACGCACCAAGTGGTTGGTTTGACCTCGAGTTGATTTCCGTTGGTGTTCAGTTGGTGTTTTTGTCCAACGGTTTAACGACACACAAACGTTAGGATCCTTAACTTTACAACTTCAGTGGAAACGTCTGGAGAACGATTATGGCAGAACAAGAAACGAAGGTGAGTCAGCTCGAACTGATTCATCGTATTTGATTGAGGCTTTTGATGGTCGGTTCACGGTAGCCCACGTTGTATACGAGATTGTTTTTTTTTCTAATGAAGTTGTACATCAGTCCAATGATATTTCAGTACGCCAATACAATGCTGCTACACAAGTCCGCAAACACAAGCATCATTTTTGAAATTTGTTTCGTTTCAGACGGTTTTGCATAATTTTCCTTTCATTGATCTGGAGCAGTTAACGTTGTCAAGTACGCTTCTAAATCTTCGAACTCAGACGCGGAATTTTGACCTGAGCAATTCCCTATTTCAGAATACAACTGCCGTCGGTCTTTCGTCGGTTGCTTTCCAAATTATAGCTGTTCTAAAACTTCAAGCTCAAAGTACAACTCTTCATGGCTCTTGAGAAAGAAACTTTTGAAAAATACTCAGTGAATAAGGGCCCGGCAGCTGGGCACGGTCACAAACATACTAAATGCCCAGCAGTTAGAAATATTCACCAAAATGCCACTGAAAGGTTCCTTCAAACTTTTTATGATTATCAGATATTTTTTAAGAAATGTAAAGCGATTCTAAAAATTAATTTGTTCTTTTGGTGGATAAATTCTCCGAGCTTGTGCATGCTACAATGTCGCTCGGTTGTCAACACTGAAATTCTACGCTTCTGATCAGACTGCCGGGCACGGTCTTAAATTAATTTTTGGAATCGCGTAACATTTCTTAACAAAAATCTGATACTCTCAGGAAGTTTGAAAGAACCTTTCGGCGAAAGTTGCGTGAAAATATTTGACTGCCGAGCATTTAGTCACATTCTTCGAAATATGCTAATAATTTAGAAGTATTAACAAACTTCAAGAGTCATCTTTTCATTCACGAATCGTATTTTCTGTTGACTTTAAACTAAATCATAATGAACAGTTAGGTAGGTTTTGAACTCATCTTTATGATTTTGGCGCATTTGTTTGTAAAGAGTATTATTCAGAAGACGTTATGAAACATCGATGGACAACATTTCGAGCCATCATTTGTTCAGACTGATTGGCCACGTGCTATTAGTGTTTATGTTAATTCGCTGATAGATGGGTTGTTCTCTTGGGACTTCAGTGCTTCTGAATAAAACCCGCAGGGTCTCATACTTAAGACGCAGTCTCCCTTAAAGCGGTCCGGTGCGTTTCGGGTCGAAAAATCCATTTCTTTCAAACTTCGCCCGGGAATCTATCTTGGTCTAAATGTTTTTGAAACCACCTTGGTTTTTTTCAAATATAGCAAAATAATATTTTCTGAGTGAAAATCATCGTTTTTAACGACACCGATTATCAAATTTTTTGTTTGACACCTGATTTGACGCTACCGCCATGATCTGAAATATTCAATTTTTTTATCTCGGCTCAGTGCAAAATTCCAACTTGTTTCCCAAAGTACTTTTATTCAGACTGGCTGTAATAGGGTAGAAGAGTGTGGAAATATAAAAACATGCTATGATTTCGTCGGACTTCTAGAATAGCCGGCCAAAAAATTGCGCGTATTTAAGAAAATTCGACCTAACAATGTACATGGAGCAGTCTCAAAAATAAAGGAAATTCACGGGGCCAACTTATCTTTGACGAGTCATTTGAGTCCTTAAAAGCCTTTTCATGACTTTGAGATGAAGTTCTCACGATGTCGCTAGAAATAAAACATTTCATGAAAACCCACAAAACAAACCAGAAGGAATTTTTTCTAAGACGTTAGGACTTGTGTGTACCGCCGTCAAGTCGCAGTTATTTTGTTAATTTGGTAACTTCACTAACGCGTCACGCAACCTCAGTTTGTCAATAATAACTTAATTGACGCACTAAGCTTTGTTATTTAAGTTCCTGTTGGATGATTCGTCCATGTCGATAAATCACAAGTTTTCAAGTAATCGTCTACGATTGAAAATAGTAGTAGTAGCAGATAGTAAATCAACCAGGTAGAATAGTTCCAAAGACTACAGAGTGTACGAGACTTTGTTGTTTTTTCCTGCAATTCGTCTCCGCACCAAAAAGTGCACGGGTGTGTTTTCCATCAATTAATTTTTTGTCACACAACCTTATGCAGTCCCAAACATCACCTCAAAGAAGAAGGACTTATGTTTTACACAGTGCCCTTTTTCGGTCCTGGCGTTTCAGAAAACTTAAGTAGATGTAAATCTTTTCAAGTCTTCTTAATTTTCTCACGTCGTCCAAGTGTTCCTTCCTAAAGGTCTACCACGCATAATCCAGAATCCAAATAATCCAAACCGTCACAAATGTCATTGACAAAGTTGTGGAATTTCAATTAACCGAAAGGATTGTTTGAAACTTGCATTGCGTAATTTTACTCTTTCATGAATGAGCAATCTTCGACCATTTGTGATAGTTTCTTAATCAAACTTGATTTGGTGTCTCTTGATGTTGGATGGGATTTCAAAATGCTTACACATTTCCTTGAGCATCTTAACCTTGAGAAATGAAAGTTTGTTTTCAAATGCCATTTCGCAAAGGTTGTAGACATCATACATCGCTGTATGCTTGACACCAATTTCAAACTGTACGGCTACACTGGCTTTCTCGAGCATTTGTTCATCAGTTAGATCAGTTAGCGAGGAATAATCTTCAGCTAGCTCTTCAGGCTCGGCGTCATCGCTTGAGGTTTCCTTGCCATCTGATTGTTTTCTCTAAGAGAGTCGCAAAAAAAATCCCTGGATTTGAAGCTTTGAAAGCCATTCCACTCTATTAAAGATTCGTGTGCCATCGGTGTCGCGAGTATTGCGCATATCGTTAGCTACTTGTGCAAGATCTTTCTTCCTTCCAGTTTTTTACCAAATCCATCTGGTTTACTTGTTTTCGTTGTTTTTTTTTTTCTTTGTTGTTTTTTTTCGAAAAATATCTTATTTCCGACGATTGTATGCGAACTTATACTTTATAAACACAAAAGAGTGACCTTTCCATAAATAAGTTCTCGTGGCGAAATTTTATCAGATTTAAGGTTACGTTTTCGCATTAAAAAGGACTGCACTTTAAGCGCGATTAAGATGAAAAGTTTTGAAATGAACAATATGAAATATTCTGAATAAACCTTAATCTTGTCATAGCTATCCTGGCCTCTGAAGTTTTTTCCCCCTTCTCATTATTGACTGATAAACAAAACAGTAGGACGCCGAAAGCTGAGTGACAGCGCTCTGTTTTTGTAAATGAAGATGAGGATTTTCTTTACTTAATGTTATGGACTCGACTTATGGATTCAAATCACGCGTCAATCTTAAGTTGGTCGTATAAATTTCGTTTATTTTTGAGACTGCTCCATGTGCTTTGTCAAGTCGAATTTTCGAAAATGCGTGCCACTTGTTGGCCGGCTATTCTAGAAATATGCGATACAAAACAAAACCCTCAAACTAGAATTTTGTGAAAAGAAGAGCTCGGCAGTTTGTGCTATTTTTGATAATCAGTGTTGTTAAAAACTAGCGTTTGAGCGCTGAAGCGATTTTCGCTCAGAAAAAAAATTGTTTTGCTGTATTTGAAAAAACCAAGGTGGTTCCGATTACTTTCAGACTAAAATAAATTCCTGGGCGAAGTTCAAAAGAAATGTATTTTTCGACCCGAAACGGACCGGACCCCTTCTAGGAAGACTGCGTCAAATTCTCCCGCATTGTGACTTTTTCTACCAATGAAATTCGCTTGTGGTTTGGTCCCGACCCAATTGCGGGTTAATTCCTTGTAAAACAACCTGCATTTCATCGCGTATTTCAGAGTCCAGATGGGCAACAACCAATCATGGAGCCCTCTTTGAATTGTTATCCTTTTCACTTGTTCAGTGTATATTCACTCATTCGAGATCGCTATATATATATTTTTAGCCAGGCTCTATTAGAGGTATAACAGAATCTCGGTTTGCTTTTTGTAGTAAAATTACGCGGAATTATATTTTTGAAGCTACAAACTGTAGTCGAATAAATTTTATTTTCTCTGTTAGAGGAACAGCAGTACGTGTAGTCTTTTTGCAACCGTTATTTGGTTCTAATAAGATATTTGAAAGGAAAGGAACAAATTGAAACCAAAGCGCGTAATTAGTCATGAAATCACGCGGAATTTGAATAGTTATTACTACAATAGTAGCAGAGCACAAGACGCGACCTTACCTCGCAAAGAACTTGGAATAAGAAGCAAATCACGCAACAGTTTCACTGTACCATGTGAAGTCAACCTTCAGACTTCAGATGTGTTAGGCAAGTCAATCTGTTATCAGTAACACCCGGTTGAGTCGCTTTTATGTTTTACCCAGTTGCTGTACTGTTTGCAATGAGTGAAGGACCTTAATACAGCGGGGCCTGCCAAAAAATCAAGAGATAACCGATATATATATATATATTGCTATCAATTTTTTTCCCTTACAAAAGCCCGTGAGTTGGCGACATGCCCTTTTTTATCATTCGCCGATCACGTGAACGAACAGACCTGTTAGATAGCTTGATGTCATAGTACAAAAGAAGAAGTGAAGTGTCTCTGCCAAAAAGCCTTTTTTGGCAAATAATTGATGGTATAAGCGGGGATGATGGCCTGGAATAATACAGTTGAAAGAATCAGGAATGAGGCAGAAGTGGATAGGCTGTAGACCAATAAGAGATTAAGCCGAACGGAGCGAAAAATACCAGTTTGAAGAAAGTAAAAATTCAATTAAACCTAAAGAACCGCGTAAATAAAATATCAATGGACTGACCTGTGAAAGCAAGGAATTATCAGAATAGAGACATCATATCACCTAAAATTGACGGGTGCAAAGAATATCCAGAATATTCAAGAAAAAAATTTAACTTAGCGTGCGCACGCTCCAAAACGTCGACATCTAAAAGTCACAAGCAGAAGCAACTGCTTTCTAGTCACATGAGAAAACACATACCTTGCAAGTGTTATCTTTATTAAAGGCCTTTCTGAAAGGGTGAGAAGTTTTATGAAACTTGTACGCGCGAATGCTCAAATTTCATAGGAACTCTCTACAGCAGGCAGACAACAAGCGACAAAACAGCTGAAGCAGAATTTGTATGCCAGGCTTGCAGACTCATTGCTTTAGGAAGCCTCTTGTGTGCCTATCAAATACTGATCCATTCGGAAACTTTTCTTTCAGCTTAATGGTGGTCACCAAACTAAGAAAAGAAACAAAGTTCTGGGTTTGTCTTACCTTATCAACGAGCATCCTCCATGGCATATCTGCCTCTTGCTGGGTTTCCAGGTATTAACAATTGGCCTTAAAGAATTTTCTGTTTTTTTTTATTTATTTTATACGATTTAAGAGAGTCAGCATCCATCGAACAAATTTGAAATATTGTGGCAAGTCGCCCAAAATTCGTTTCCCTCCTACTTTCATATTTTGTAGCCCAATATTTTCTAATAATTTTGGTGTAGTTTTTTTGCGAAAATATATTTTAGTTTTCGAGAAATGACTTTTTTCGTTCGATCATAAATAAACAAGATAAGAATGTTATGTTAGATTTTTTTGCAAATAGTAGTGATTTATGCTAGTTAACGGCGGCGACAAGTAGGCGCACCATGTACATTTCATAGTCGCTATCAAGTAAATTTTGCCGGACTTTGAGTTCGTCTCAAGATAGAACAACGCAAATACACAAGGAAATTTTTACAGTAACTTTATAACCATCCTTTTTTCTTATGAAAGCTTGAAGCTCAGTAGATTGTGTGATATCGGTCATTGTTAAAACTGTCTTTGTTTTGAAGCTACTTTTCGATATAGGAAAAGTATGTCTGACAAAAATATTCACCAAAAAATAAATATTTCTTTGGCAGCTTCAATAACGACAGAGGATTAAGTTTAGATGATAAAACAAAGGATTATGTTCACAGAAATACCGTAGGTCTAGTGCATTCGTTACATGAGGTCACACAACTCGGGTAATATTCAAGGTGAAAATTTGCATATTTGAGCGGGCGAACGATAAAAATCATTTCTCGAAAATTAAAATATATTTTTACAAAACAACTGCACCACAATTATTAGAACATATTGGGCTACAAAATATAAAAGTAGGAGGGGAAACAAATTTGGGTGACTTGCCGCTGTTTGTTTGATGCATACTGACATTAGCTCTTAATATGATATGATTCAGAGGTGTGTTTAGTAACATCAAAGAGAAAAAAGCAGTCATTTCTAGTGGAAAAAATTCATCCTCGACACTAAAATACTATTAATCTCTTTTCTTTACCATATCATATATCGATTCAAGATACGACTATCATATGTTTTATTCAAAAAAAAATTATTTAATGCATAATCAGAAGCCTCGAGGTTAGAATGGGCCATATGTTTCTGGCACGATATAATACAGTCACTTGGATGAACGCAGAGGACGGGGAGGGGAAGGGAGGGGGAGGGGAGGGGAGGGACGTTGCCTCTCATCGCTGGTTTTCATCATCACGATTTTCTCGTCTCAGGAGATACATGATTCACAGAGACATTTGGTCCTGGAGTAGGTCTAGTAAATTTTTGTCCTTTTTTGGGATTTAGTTCCCGTTACACTTCATCGATAAGAACACCATCTCACAGTCATGTCGTTATTAAGTTACCCCTGCTGTGTTACGATTGTGTTTTAATTACAACCAACTAAGTAGATCAACCAATCCTGTGGCATCTTGATGACGGAACTTTTTGTTTCATTAGATACCTGTGACTGAGTTCTTCTTTTCCATCAAGAGTCGGGTATCTCTGTTTTTATTTCTCAGCATTACTTAACCATGTTGGGAGGAACACTAGCCATTCCGTTTATCCTCAGTGGTCCAATGTGTTTTTCCAATAATACGCTTGCTATCAGCGAGGTACTAAGCACCATATTCTTCGTGTCCGGACTTGTGACTTTGCTTCAATCCACATTTGGAGTCAGGTATGGAAATATGACGACACAAGTCTATAGATACCATTAAAATCGCTAATTTTCCCGTTATATTGTGATGAGTATATTAACAACAATTGTCGCCCTGTTGAATATTTTACACTGGGACAACGCTCAATCAGTTTTTTCGCTGATAGGATTTACCATGATGTATAAAATATTTTCATCCTTCTCTAAACTTGACACCTTGTCTTTTGATCTGCTACTATATGGTTTAGCGAATTTGTGTCAAAATTTGTGTCAATATAACACCCATCTGCCTTAGATCTTGCACAATTAACACGCCTTAAAGACGGTCTCATGGGATTAACCGCAAGCCTTAAACGGCAAAAATTTCAACCGGTAGCTGTGAAGCCATCACCCCATTGAGACCCTCCTTAAACGGCTATAAAACAATAGCGGCCATTTAAATTAGATTCTCTGACCCACAATAATTCAGTTTTTCATGATTACAGATTGCCAATCGTTCAAGGTGGAACATTCTCTTTTCTCACGCCTACATTTGCCATTCTGTCTTTACCACAATGGACTTGTCCAGATCCTGCTGGTAAGTAAGCTTCCTTTTCTAAGTTTATTGTTAACTCTTTCATGAAATAACAGTACAAGTTCTGCGGTGAATAGGTTGAGAAGAGATTTTGTTGGTGTTCATTTCCTTTATTCTCGTGACCAAAATGTGTGATTCAGGTGCGATATTGTTAGGAGAAATTAGATGCTGGTCATTCCAAGGGGTCAAGGGATTAAAGGAGAGGTACACTCTAGAAACGATATGACTTCTGTCTCTGCCATTATAAGAACGTACGAAATCTACAACTTGCCGCAGATTGAGATGCTAAAGTTAGCTTTACTTTTTAATTTTTTTTCCAATGAGCTAAAAAAATATTAGACCATGTACGACATCAAATTGAAAAAAAAAAAAACTCAAAACCCTGGCCACAGATCTAGAACACGCTTTACACAAGCAGATACCGCTCTCACCGTTATGGTTATCGCAAAAAATCATATTTTGGGTCAAATGTGCCCTTTGGTGTAGCAGATAACCAGAAGAGGAGTGGGACTTAGTTACGGCCAGGTTCCTAAGCAATATTCAAAATGGTAGTGTCTTTGACACATTTGGAGGCAATTTTCAAAGAGTTAGCTCACTATTTTCAATCTTAGTTTGCAATCAGAGTTTCAACGTCATATCCACTTTTCTTAAGTAATAGTAGAGGTTAACGTCAAAAGGTTTCTGGAGCATACTTCTCAAACTTATTTTGCCCATTTTGCATTCGAAACAAAAGAAAATTGAAATTTATGAAAAGTAGAAATATTAAGATATCAAATGAATTTCCTACTTTCCTTTCTTCAAAATGTTCAAATAAGTCCTTCCATGCTTGACTAATGCTTGTGTTTTTAGCTGCAGACAATGGTAACTCTACTGAGAGCTCTCTCGACAGTAATGACATCTGGAAACCTCGAATGAGAGAGGTAATGGTTAAACTGACTCTTGTAAAAGGAAATATGGTCAGTCATTGATGTTCGCAGATAAATCGCTTCTCGGTTGATAAGCTTGAAATGCTTCCATGATTTTTTGACACTAACGGACTATAGAGCGATACTAAGGGATTATTCTGAGCTTATTATTCACAGCTTTAACAAAAATGGGAGAGGTAGATATCAGGAGAGCTCTAAAAACACAATAAATAATAATAATAGTGATAATAAGCAATATGAAATCTCGAAACAGATCGAATCCATAAATTTGGCAAGGTTATCGAGGTTTTCTTTCACCTTAACACCTAACTATACCTTATTCGAAAATTTCTGGCTCGTATGTCAAAAACTACTTTTGCCGAAGTCGTTGTCATGTTAACCAAACTTTTAAATATTTAACCTGAATATCCTTACGTTCACAGAATAAAGCAACTATTAATACTTTTGTCGATTCTTCTGTTTCCAAGGTTGTTGACACCTTTAAATGTTACCAAATTTTTTTTTATCACAAATCAAAATCTCTTGCACAGATATAATTTGTTATTTTATTAGATCCAGGGCGCCATCATTGTTTCTGCATTGTTTCAAATCGTAATCGGCTTCACTGGTCTCATTGGTGTACTACTTCGGTTTATTGGACCGCTGACCATAGCACCTACAATTACTTTAGTGGGCGTGGCACTATTTCACGTGGCTGCAGAACACGCGGGTGAGTTTACCAATGGAAAACTATTTTAAAGTTCACACTATTATCGCCTGCCGATCTCATTTTATGCTCGATGTACACAACTTAAAAGTATGTCTACTTTTAATATTCATTGATACAGGAAACCACTGGGGAATTTCAATGACGTAAGTCACTTCCTTCATGTATTTTCTTTTATCCCGAAATGGACGTAAGAAGTAGAAGAACGGTCGTAAATATGTTTACGGAAAGAAATTAAGTATTAGCCGTAAAATGGCTGAAATTTTAACTGTTATGCGTAAATGCCATTGCTCCATTGAGACCCTTTCAGACGGTTTTCGTTCGCGTCAGATATGAAAGTGAACCAAAATTGGTTTACTTAAACCTACACTCAGCGACAAAATTGTGGACCCTTTGATCTTTACAACCCCCCTCTTCCTTCCTTGTCTTTTTGCCCTTGTTAAGTTGAGTTAAGCCTTTGCTAGGTTAACCTTATCGCCCCCTTACCTCCCAAAACCTTTGAAACGTTACCTCCCAAAACCATGAACCTTTAGCTACCTGCAGACAACATTGAATGGGGAAGGGGTATCTTGTAAATGATTTAGAGTATGGAGGAAGCAGGGTTGCCGATTTCCACATCACTAGGACTATTCAAATACGATGTGTCAACTAATTTTGACCCTGATTGTCGGTCCATTGGAAAGAGGCATAGGTGAGAGTGACTCTTTCAGTAACCTCATGGTGCATAGGAAAGTCCTTTCTCATTACCGAAACCTAGTTACAACAAAACGCTCAGTGATCAAAAACTCCGTTTCATCGTGATAACATGCAGTCAAACTGATGAACGTGCTCTTCGGTTGAGTGTTATAGAAATGAATCTGAAGTAATTGCAAAAGGCAATCAATTGAAAGGAATGAAAGGGTTGGTTTCAGATTTGGATCTAATTGGTCAAGGAAGCAAATTAAAATCAAGCCAAAGAAATCCCCGATTACTTTCGAGACTTGATCAGAAACTCCATCATTTGGCTTTTTTACCTTTGTGATTCAGGACAATCGTGTTCATCGCTTTGTTCTCACAATACCTTACCAAAGTGAAGATTCCATTTCCTGTCTATACCAAAGAACGAGGAGGGTGTTTTGTCGGCCGTTTCCCTTTGTTCAGACTATTTCCAGTGAGTATATATGATTAGCTTTCCTGAATGTGCTTTTCACACTAAATTAAACTTTCCAAATACGCGCGTAATTTATAGAAGTTTAATTTAGAGTGAAAAGCACAGGAATGCTTTTAAGTAGCTAAGTACAGTGAAGCTAAAATGATGTCTCGTCGAGTTATTCTTTCCCGAGCCAGCGAGGAAGGTCATCCGATCATGTACCGGTTGAGCTCAACACATGTTGTATACTGTCAACGTCTTAGCCCGTTTGTATAATTTCACCTTCCTTCATTTTGCGGTCAGCAGCAGTTCATCTTTGCAGCAAATGTTCTTTGCACCTCAATAAGAAATTTCGTTCTTAAAGTGTTTACAACAAACCTTTAAGCTTACCTTCGTAACGCGTGAAATTTTTATCAAAGTCTACATGAGTTTTCCGTCTCTGATGGTTTGTTATTTAATTCCATTTCACGCAGGTTATTCTGGCCATCGCCTTCTCATGGATTATCTGCGCCATCATCACTGCAGCAGGAGGTTTTCCTTCTGATCCCAAAATTGCTCAGTACATGGCGAGGACCGATGCAAGAAGTGCTGTCTTGAAAGAGGCTAAGTGGTTTAGATTTCCATACCCTGGTAAGAAACTTCAATTAGTGTTCAGTTTCTCTCGAAGTGTATCGCTCTATATACTTTTTTGCTGCTTCTACAGGACAGTGGGGTACACCTACTGTGAGTGCCGCAGGGGTTTTTGGGATGCTTGCAGGAGTCTTTGCTTCTATCATTGAGTCAGTGGGTGACTACTACGCCTGTGCAAGATTATCAGGAGCGCCTCCACCGCCAAAACGTGCTATTAACCGTGGAATCGGAATGGAAGGGATTGGATGTCTCTTGACTGGAGCTTTCGGTAGCGGAAATGGTACAACATCATATAGTGAAAACATTGGAGCTATCGGAATTACCAAGGTAAATGAACACTTTAGATTAGACCTAGATATAATGAGCGACAGCCATAATCGGCATTTCGAACGAAAGTTTCTCCCTTTGGAACGATAAAATATGAGAAAGAACGCTCGAATATGATTCGACTCAATGTAAAATTCATTTGTATTGTCATTCTTCTAAGATTGATATCGTTGATCGCTTTTCAAATCTAGTGCAAAATCTTTCTAAATGAACGATATTTTAACCAGCGGCATTAAGCAACATGGGGCTTGACCACAACGTGTAAAAACACGAAACCAAGTCACTTATGAAGAAAGGTCGATAAATTTTCAGGTTGGAAGTCTGCGTGTGATTCAGTTCGGTGCCATTGTAATGATGTTCGTGGGTGTTCTTGGTAAAATTGGAGCCTTGTTTGTCACCATCCCAGATCCCATCGTTGGTGGAGTTTTCATGGTAATGTTTGGAATGATCGCTGCCGTTGGAATCTCCAATCTGCAGTTTGCTGACATGAATTCTTCCAGGAACCTTTTCATCGTTGGATTTTCCATCATTTTTGGCTTGGCTCTGCCACATTACATGAATAATCATCCCAACGCAATCCAGACAGGTATGATAAAATAATGCGTGTGTGAAATGGAAAGTGCCTGATTGCTTACCAGAACCAGATGTTATAAGATGTTATAAAGCACTTTTCAACGGTACAACGATCAAGTATCGGTCAGAATCCCTACTAACGTAACTTCAGAGTGGTCAAATACGACAGGTAATGATTTGATACGCGACGAGAACCCTGCATGCCGTGCTGCATGCAGGAATGTATACCGTACCCTGTTTAAGGATTAGTTAAGCAGTATGGGAACAATTTTGACTGAGTATTGTCCAGTAAAAGAAGATTTCATTTTGTCTCGAGTGGTTCGAATAAAAAAAAGGAGTTCTCAGTTAGGATTAGAATCTTATTCAATGTTGCTCATGACATCGGCTTCTTTAGGTAAGTAGGCCGGATGACGAAGTCTGCACTCGAACCATGTGGCCCATCAAGCCCCGCTGATACCGGTCTCAGTATGAGGTAACTGGGAGTATTGCCACGCCCCCCAGGAGGGGGACGCCAGCTTATCGCAGTTTCTCCTACCTCAAGCATTTCGCAAGGCTTCCGACAGTTCTGTTACCAATTTATACTCCTGAGGGGAAAGAGGCTCTGAGAGAAAAAAGTGCTTTCCTTAAGAACACAACAAGATGAACCAGCTGCAGTTCATGCTATACTAGTTATTTGTCTAAATTCCCAAGTAACTTTCGGACTTTCTCTATAATGGTTTCGGAGGCGTTGAAAATAGCATCTTGTTATTGACAGGTGTTTCAGAAATTGACCAGATTCTGACAGTCCTGATGAAAACAAGCATGGCCATAGGATGTATTTCTGCATTGATTCTAGACAACACCATTCCCGGAACTATCGAGGAACGCGGGCTCATGGCTTGGAGGCAACATCTTTCAGATGAGAGTGACGACCATTGTCAAACAGCCCCCATGAAAGTCTATGACCTGCCGTTTGGTCTCAATTGCATTAGCAACTACAAGGTGGCCAAGTACTTACCCTTTCTTCCTTACAACGACGAAGAACACCGAAAAAGAAGCAGTATTGAACGTAATGGCGATACGATGTTGTAAAAAGACGCACACGTTTAGCTCGGTAAAGAGATGAAACGTGTCTGACGAAAAACAACTTAAATATCTACTAGTAGTGCGGTGGCTTTATACAGCAATCCTTATAGAAAGAATATAATTTTCGACAGTGTGTAATGTGTGTTTGTGAGTAATGTAAACTGCAACTATATTATCTTTTAAACAATATTGTTTTCTTTAAGGGAAACTGAAAACAATCCCATCGTGATACACTTAGCTTCCGGAAAATATGGATTTTAAAAAAAAATGCTTAAATGTTTCTTACGCGAAATCACTCCTATATACATCGTAGATGAAAAAGTTGCTAACAGTATTTTCTCTTGCTCCTATGCATAACCAAGTGGAAATGCCTATGCTCTAATATACATGCATAGCACAGTTATGATAACTGCACTGTCGGCAGCAATTTCGTCCAACCGTTCTCCAGGTTTTGAGATATGACTTTCTGACTTTCTCTTAATCAAGGGGTGAAGTTATGTAATAGGTTCCAATACTGTAGAGACGATGTTTTCTGTATCATTTACAAAGTATTTGTTCTGTGCAAATAATAAACATATAACTTTTTCCAAAATTACTTTCAATTTCTTCGAAGCAGTTCCCTCAGGTTTAAGCGAGGGATTTCGAAATTGTTATTCAAAGCTCAGTTAATCACTTCTGAGGGAATACTTAGCTTTCCTCTCACAGACCTGAAATTAAATTTTCTGAAAGCGGAAAACTATAAATATAAAAGTAATGATCGTTCATTTACGATTTCAACTTAAAGTTAGATTGCTGAACATCCCCTAAAACGGTTTTCTTCAATAAGTGTCTACACCTGCCACAAAGATAAGCGTCCCGGGGGGGGGGGGGGGGAGATTCACGGAAGTTTGGTTTCGCGGGAACACATTTGAAATCGTATCCGTCTAAACCTATATCCTGAGAGTATTACAAAAAACTACAACGGCTAACACTGTTTGCAATCAAGTTTTTTTAAGCATTCTGCCATTGCTTAGCTTAAATAAGAAGAGAGAGGCTGGAAACATTTGAATTTACGAGGTAGCTAATGGCGTATGCAATTGAGGCTTTAGCCGAGTGAAAAAACAAACTTAATATCACTGCGCAATTTCATTCTTACAAGTTGCACCCGGGTTCAAAACATTTATTGTGTAGACCAATTTATTAGAATCTGAATAAAAGGAACATCCTGTACTGCACAGACACTTTCAAGGGTGAAATAATACAGTTTGCTGCTGGTTTCAATCATACAGGTTCCTAGAAAAAGCTTTTTTAATGTTCTTCAACAACAACATGATAATTTTCCTACCTATATTCTATGAATCTAAATGCGAAAGGGTGTAGAGATGGTGCACATGTTTTTTAAAAATAAAATTGCGTCCAATAGGAGAAACTCGTTAAACGTCATTAATTACTTAGAAGACACCGCTCCCGGAATACATACTGAATTGAAAATTATCTTGAGCAGCAGCAAGTATCTTCCTTCAGTTTGCATCACGCACTGTTTGAGCTGTTAGGGTTTAAAACTCTGATTAGAACAATTAATATCTACTTTCATAGAATACATACCAGTCTATCACGGAACCGGCTCACCGGTCTGGGCGTTGTTGGTTTTTGGCTTCACCATCTTAACTGGCCCGGCAAAGACTTTCTACTGATTTTAAAAGAACACAGAATACACATTCGAAATCTTGAGGGCAAATTTTTTATTACTTGATATTATATAACATACATTTGTTTCGGCAAACTAGGATCTATTGGTGAGTTTTCCTTCATAACCGTTTCATACTAAATTTAATTTGCACCCTTAATTAAATATGATTAATTAGTTTAAGTGAAGAAAATCAGGAGTCGTAGTCATAAATCACTTCAGGGGCAATTACCAAACAGTCCTTGGAAAAGTTTGCGGGATCCAATAGTTTACTGAGAGAAAGAGTTACCAGGGCTGCAACGCATATTTTCATCATAAGAAAGCTCAAATTGTTCATGGAAATCGTCGAAGGTGGGAAGGGAAATTTGCCTAATAAGATTTCCTACAAAAAAAGAACATGGAATGCACCGGACATCCAAAAGCTCTCTCCCCAGCTTTATATTCCAGTAGTTCATTTTCGCACCTAGTGCATGTGTGGAGCAATAAATTTTAAATTATTTCGTGTCGGTCTAATATGTTGCATGAAAGACACTTTTCTTTACATATCATTCAGAATGCAGAGCTTCTATGAGCAACAGCATATTTTACATTCCATGTATGGTATTTTATGCCTTAGCCAGTTCCTGACTTGTTTTGGTAGAAATTGCCATCGCAAAGGCAGACGAAACTTTGGGCACAAGCTGAAACATTGCTTCACACTAAACCTGAAAATTGCAGACGTTAAGAAACCATCCAAAGCATCAGAGGTAACGAATGACTAGAAAATAACCTGAAAATAAAACTACGAACACCTAAAAATAAAGTTGATATATTGGCCAATGAGATTCTCCATGACATTTCTCCAACGCAATAAATCAGTGGCCTCGTAATGTCAGTCAGCGGAAAGATGTAAAAGAGAAGTTGCCGGGAGCCAATACTTTACTGAAAGTAAGAGTTGCCAAGGCTGCAACGCATATTTTTATCATAAAAAAGCTCAAATTGTTCATGGAAATCGTCGAAGGTGGGAAGGGAAATTTGCGTAATAGGATTTCCTACAAAAAAAGAACATGGAATGCACCGGACATCCAAAAGCTCTCTCCACAGCTTTTTTTTTTTCAGTAGTTCAT
The DNA here is from genome assembly GCF_964200805.1 of Pocillopora damicornis. Taxonomy (NCBI): domain Eukaryota; kingdom Metazoa; phylum Cnidaria; class Anthozoa; order Scleractinia; family Pocilloporidae; genus Pocillopora; species Pocillopora damicornis. The sequence continues at coordinate 8,282,314 of NC_142678.1, forward strand.
TTTTGCACCTAGTGTATGTGTGGAATAAAAAAAGCGCAGCACGTGATGAATGAGTCGCGTACGCAAACCGATGCGAAGGTCCAACAAGGATAATAGCCTTAATCTGCAATAAATTTTAAAATATTTCGTGTCGGTCTAATATGTTACAGGAAAGACACTTTACTTTACATATCATTCAGAATGCAAAGAGAAATAGTATATTTTACATTCCATGTATGGTATCTCATGCCTTGGCCAGTTCCTGACTTTTTTGGATAGAAATTGCCATTGCAAAGGCAGACGAAACTTTAGGCACAAGCTGAAACATTTCTTCACACTAAGCCTGAAAATTTCAGACGTTAAGAAACCATCCAAAGCATCAGAGGTAACGAATGACTAGAAAAATATCCTGAAAATAAAACTGTAAACACCTAAAAATAAAGTTGACATATTGGCCAATGAAATTCTCAAAGACATTTCTCCAACGCAATAAATCAGTAGTCTCATAATGTCAACAACAACCAATTGCTTTTTCTGGTGTTTTCTCATAACATTGCTGGCTGAGAGCGAGGTGAGTAGATTACAGAGGAGTTGTAGACAGTTCAGATCAGTTTTAGACCTTTTATATTTCAGCCGACGGTATAACAGTTTCAGTTTAAACCGCTTTAACACGGAAAGATATAAGGTAAGGGATGAATAATTTCATCTTAGTACAGGAAACTTACTATAAATTTGTCTTGGTGTAACCAGAAGAGAATAAAGTTTTTCTTTACACTCTCTTCAGGCACACAGAACACGAACCGATTTTCCGTGTGTCACACAGGACTTCGAGACAAATATCCTGTACGAAATACGTGACATTGAATTTCATAATTACGTTTATGGTATACATTTTTTGCAAGTAATTTTCATTTTCTAGCATTCTGAAATTATACAGTTAGAGCTCAAAAATTTATTTTGCTCAGAATAGACTGTGACTACCATCAACTCGGCAATTTCACCTTAACAATATTGGGGTTTATTTCTTTCAGTTGCACCAGACATGATGAAACTATTGATCTTGGTTTGTCTCCTTGCCCTTCATATGGAGCCTTGCAAGTCAGATTTATACATGCATTTCCCGCAAGGATCCAACAATCGCTTGAATGGCGCGGGTGAAAATGTTGCAAACAATGCCAGACTCTTTCATTCACAGGTGGGTCGCCCTTATCCAACTCTCAATTTACTTGCACAAGCCTAAAATATGAACTCTTTTTTTTTCAGCCCAAACGTTTAAATATATTAGAGCATTGCTTTTGAAAAGGAGAAATAACGCTCGCCTGAAATTTCGAATTATGTGATCGCAGCGAGACCAATCTAAACATGGCTAGAGCTTTTCTATTTAAGTTCTAGTCTTGGATTAACTCCGAATTTTTAATTTAAGTAACTTAAAATGTCTTCCCATAATTTCAAGGCTTTAGAGTTTAATCACTCAAACAATAGTTGTAGTTGTTGTCAGTGCTCATAATTCCATGGACTGTAAACGGATCTGCTTTCTAATGGAAGTGTGTATGAGAGGTAGCTTGGAAAATCGTAGGTCTGACAAACTCGTCAGAGCGCATTCTATTTGTCTCTTGAAGTCTGGCAGGTTTTCCGAAGTTCAAAGACGGGATTTCTAAGAGAGAAGTCTAAACTTTTTAGGTAGAAACGTGGTTTACATATCATTGAGCTGAATTGAGGTTAAAAAATTTTTTTAACCGCAATTCAGCCCTACCTATTTCTTTTTTAATATAGTCAGAACTTCTGACAAAAAAAAATTCATCTTTGTTTATTTTCTTTTTAGAACAACGACAAGTGCGGATACAATGTGGGTGACAAATATGATGATAACCCCGGAGACAATATCCCTGAGAACAGACAAGAACCAATGGTAAGGCAAGGCAAACCTTAGGTGCTATTAGCTTGGCTTGTAACATGTATGAGAGTATGGGAGGAGATGATCTGATAGTCAGTGAGCTGGAATCGTGGTCAAGAGGTAAAGCCCTGTCAGCGGAGGAACAACACTCTTAGCTACGCCACAGAAACCGCAAGAGACTCCCGTGGAGCGGATCACTAGGCGTGTAAGCTGCCTAACCCTTCTGAAGCAAAATACCTTTTTAGATACGCATGTGCATTATATTTTACAATTAGCTTGTAAAAGTTGTGAAAACAAAGGTGAATATTTAATTTTTATTTCAGGAATTTTACATGAGTGGATGCTCCTCTCATGTGAAAACTGAAGTGGATATCATGTGGACAAATCAGCATGGAACAGGACCAAAGACTGACGACAGGGTGGAAACACAAGTCATTTTACAGTACATGTGCCAGCCGTTCCCGGATGGAAAGATACCCACAGGTGATGTGGATGCCGACTATGAATATCACACCATTCGAAATGGTCAAACAGCCACTTCTAACACATTTGCTGACCATTCTCCGGAGTCACATCAAATTTCGAAACATAACGGACTTCATGAGCCGTACAATTACTAGATATAGAAATAAAGGTAAGATTGCTGTCTATCTCTCTCCTTCTCTCTGTGCTTCTATCTATCAATCTTTGTTTAGTATTTATAAGGTCTTTACCTAAAGGGAACAGTTACTGTGGCAACCATCTTACAAGGTAAGATTGCTGTCTATCTCTCTCTTTCTCTCTGTGCCTCTATCTATCAATCTTAGTTTAGTATCTATAAGGTCTTTACCTTAAGGGAACAATTACTGTAGCAACCATCTTACAAATCAGAAAAGTATAAAGGCATTAGACAATTAAGGATTTTGTGTTTCAAAGCACCAAATCTGCGTGAAATAAATTGTGTTGTACCAGGAATCGATACGTCTTAAATAAGAATGTTTTTCACAAGTTTGTTCACCGCTGACCAACAGCTTGCTGGCGACTTATAAATTTGCACTCGGCAGAATAGTCAAGGTACCACAAGGGGCATGGAGGTCCCCGAGGAACGCGATTACTATCCATACTGGGGACCCACGCCATAGAAGGACATTGCTATCCTTGTCAGCGATGGAAAGACTGAGGAGCTGATAAAGAAATATGTTAATATTCCCAGTTATGGGCTCAAATGTAAGAAATATTACCAGCAATACTCGATCATAATCGTTTCTATTCCTCTGATACTTATTTTTTATTTTCCTTTTTAGATATGTGCATTATGCCAAAAGGGTTGAAAGATCGAACTGACTGCCCCCCAGAGAACCAAGGTGTTGTTGCTGAAAAATGTGTCGCCAAATACATCGCCAGGGACATGTGTATAGCGGCTAAAGGAACTTGGACAGGGTTCATCACAAATTACTTGGAGAGGACTGCCGGAGTATTAACTCCCATGAGTGACCAAGACAGAATTTCTCCTTACAATATCAATGCAATATCAACCAGATAAGTGATGAGAATAGCGAAATATATAAATTAGGGGATAATTTGTTGATCCAATACTAAATTCTCCCAACTAACATTGTAAGAATTGTGTGGTTGACAGTGAGGAGAATGAAAAATTTGATCTGGGAGTTAAAGAGTTAAAGGCTTCTGTCTTCCGCTTGCAACTGCCTGACTTCATATCCACTCCTTCCTGCTTCATTTGTGGTGATCAAGCAACTCTTTAGAAGAGTCGTTCTACATTAAGTTTTCTAAAACTGTGGCAATAACTGCTCTTCTTGGCTGATATATTGCTTACAATTTCTCACACTAAGATACTAGGTATCAGCTGGCAGTAAAATCCCATTGTATGATTTCAACAGTTATAATCAATTAGTATATAACACACATTCAGTGAATGGTGCTTTTTTTCATGTGTTGATTGGCTAATTTAGAATTGAATGGCATGTACCATTCACCTCCGAACAGCTGATGAGAAAAAATTGAACAGCAAGAATTGAATTCCCACCATTTTTCAGTATCGACGAAACAATTCGTTCTTTGCAAAAGCTTTCGGCCTGATTTCACATTAACATTTCGTTAGCACATACCAGTACTTTTTGGGGTAGAGATTGGATCCCGCAACTATAGAAAGCTCAGCTTTCATTCTAAATAGAAATGAACTAAATAGAAATGAACTGGAAAAAAGAGAAAAATGAGAATACAAATGACATGCTCAGAAATTTCAATTCGCTCTTACGTGTTACGCGAATCATAATTTTACGATCCAGTGTTACTAGTGTCACGCGCAAGCACAAACATACGCCCTCCTATAGGTTTCTGCGATTCATACTTGACTTTCGTATATGTAACCGCTGTAGAGCACCACATCGTGCACGAATCCCACACGTACATTCTAATTTAAAAAAAGGTGTTATATTTCTTGACTAAAGCTGATAGGTAATTAAGCATAACCCATAACAAGTAAGAAATATAAAAGAGAAGATAAAATAAACCTACAATAGCTTAAGACAGGTCGCTATTGGCCTCTTTAAAATAGAGCGTCTTAATGAGTCTCTTAAACATATCAAAATCATTCTCTTTCCTGATATAGTCCGGTAAACCGTTCCATATCTTTGGAACAGCCGCAGTGAATGATCTGTCCCCAAGAGTGCATTTGAACTTAGCGGTAGGGTCTTCCAAAATAACGCCCACAATACTCCGCAGGTTATAGCGAGAACATTGTTTAATATTTATGAGGTTACTTAAAAACGCAGGCCCCCTATTGTGAATAGTCTTGAAAGAGATCACAGCGATTTTATGGCAAATTCGGAACTTCACCGATAACCAATGCAGTGCAAGCAGCAGTGGGGTAATATGACAGTATCTGGGTGTATGGGTGATAAGTCGCGCAGCAGAATATTGAAGACGTTGCAATTTGGAAAGACACACAGCAGGTACACCATAGAGAAGTTCATTAAAGTAGTCAATACCTGCCATGATCACGCCTTGTACAAGCAGTTTGGTGGAGGCAGGCGTCAAGAACTTCCATTTGTCTGATATTATGCAGGTGATAGAAGACCGATTGACAAGTCATGTCAATCTGTTCTGTCATCTTAAGAGAGGATGTCAGCATCCATTGGAAAAATTTTAAATATTTTGGCAAGTCGCCCAAAATTCGATTTCACCCCTACTTTTTTATTTTGCAGCCCAATATCTCCGAATAATTGTGGTGTAGTTTTTTTTTGTGAAAATGCACTTTAGTTTTCGAGAAATTAATTTTTTTCGTTCGACCGCTCAAATATGCAAATTTTCACCGTGAATATTACCCGAGTTGTGTGACCTCATGTAACGAATGTACTTCCGCCAACATAATCCTTTGTTTTATCATCTAAACTTAATCCCCTGTCATTATTGAAGCTGGCAAAGAAATATTTTTTTTTTTGTGGTGGATATTTTTGTCCGACATACTTTTCGTATGTCGAAAAATAACATCAAAACAAAGACAGTTTTAACACTCGATTCGAAGGCTGAGGAGAGGAAATATGTTTCTGATGTCTTAAAGGCGAATGGCTATACAAAAACTTTTCTCCGTAACTGCCAAAAACCAGTTACAACTAGTAGCACTCCTGATGAAAGGGAAGCAGCGACTGGTTTTGCTGTTATTCCTTACATTCAGGGTGTTACGGAACCCATCAAAAGAATTTTGAATAGCCACAACGTTAAAGTTGCTCAAAAACCTTTTCAGGCTTTGGGGTATATTTTTGCCAAACTTAGAATCCTGTCACGAAAGAACAACGAACCGACGCCATTTACTCTATTCCTTGCAATGACTGTGACAACGAATCCATCGGACAGACCAAACGTCGGTTCGGTACAAGTTTAAAAGAGCATCAAAAAGCGGTTTTCTTTTGCAAAAAAGAAAATTCAGCTTTATCGGACCACACATGCCTAATTAACCATGCAATTGGGTGGGATAAATTTAAAATTATCACCATTAATCGGTGGTACCACCAGCGCCTTTGTTTGGAAGCTTGAGATATTAACTCCGCCTACGCTCCTTTAAATCGTGATGATGGCGGCTTACTTCCTGACGCCTACTTACACCTCGTCAGGAAAAATTAAGGCAGCTAATTAGTAAACGTATGAAAGGACCTCTTGTTGCAGCGTTTAGATCACCCCTGATGAAGGCACTAGACAGGAGTGTCGAAATGTTGGGTCCATGAATTGTAGCTTTTTCGGTTACATTTATTAAATCTGTAAACCAGAGTGGCATCAAACCATGTCTGATTGTCCACCTGGTTGCCATGTGAACTCTAGTAGAGTTTATTGGGGTTTTTATTCCAGAACGAAACACTCATTCTGGGCGACCTTTTTTAACTGTATAATATAAACGCGGTACGACTCATATCTGTATGAATCCTCTTTAGGAGCGAAGAAAGCATAGAAAAAGACAGAAAAGGACACAAATACTTGTTTTTACAGGCTAAATTATCTTGCGTGTAAACGCGGTATAAAATTCATTTCGTTCCGGAACGAAACTCATTTTGGAATTATGTAAAAGGTACCTTAGGAACGGAACATTCGATTTTTGAGGTGGGGGCGACTGGGGCAAATCACTATTTTTTTTTTCACAGGGGGGCAAATCTTTGTTTTTAGGTGCTGACCAGGGGAGGGGAGGGGGGGAAAGGCGATCGGAAATGGTGAGGATGCTTGTCGTACCTTTTAGGGGTCAAAGTCAGCAATATGGTACCTTTTACGGTGTCTCAAACTTAGTGGACTACCAGAGACCTAGCTGGTATGGTTTAGGGTGTTTTTGGCTTGTAAAATACCTGAAATAAGCATTACACATTGATTAAGGAGTTTTTATTTTAGAGATTTTTTTAATTTTTTGCTTTTGAATTGGTACTTTTTAGGGGTAGACATCAATTGTTGCCACAACCAAACAGATAAGACTCAGGTACCTTTTATAATTTTATAGGGCTCGTTTTCGAAATTCCCGGCGCGCACCCCCGCCCTCTTAAGTAAAGGTATTCTCCAGGGGGTGATGATGCGTGCAGCACACTTGAAATTTAGCAAGGACAAATTTTGATGTGATTTTTGTTGAAGAGAAACAAGTTTTGTCAACGTCTATTAGCTTGTGCGGAAGGGCCCTTTACCACCGTGGGTATAATTACGCGTACCACCAGCGGGCGGGAAGCCAACAAAGTGTTCAGGCATTAGTATAGAAAATTCCGCATCTGTCTGGACTTCTGGTAGCGTATTGACCAATTCCCAATTGCTCACGGTGGTAAATAGCCAACTTACCGGAGCCAGGCTGTATGAATTTTTCAGACATCTTGAGTACTACCTGTGATACACGCTTGCCAATTCCCTTATCGGCTTTTTGAATCGGCTTAACCCTACTATTGCAATGGCCGGACACCTCTTTGGGCACCCAACATCTATGTCTAGGGCAAATTGTAAAATCATCGTCTCGAAGATGCCGGCATGCGACAAAGTGATAGTTTTTTACAACTATGCAAAGGAACGACTCGATATGCAACTTCGGTCTTCTCGGTAACTAAACCCACATGTTCCACCAGCGAACGATTTAAATGAAAAGCAAATCTCCACGTTAGATTGTAAGATGAGACGCTTAAACAACAATTAGCTAAATCAGTATGTTGCTTGTCAATCAAATTGACTTTTGTAACCATTCTTTGACTTCCGCCGCCAAAGAAATCAGCGATGGTCTGGACATTTTATTTTTTGAATGCGGTAATTCCTGAAAGGTTTTTCTAGATATCATGCAAAGAGGACAAAAACTCATCTCTTGGTATTTCGGAGGTTTATTCATCTTTGAATTTATGTGTCACGCTTGTCGAGCAACTGATTTCATAAGATGGAGAAGATATATAATCTAGAACTCAATTCTGGGTAGAATGTGGTAGAGCATAACGTGATCATCGAAACAGCTCATAAAATCATAAATAAACAAGGTAAGAGTGTTATGTTAGATTATATCTTACAAATTGTAGTGATTTATGCCAGTAAACGGTGGCGACAAGGAGGCACACCATGTATATTTCATAGTCGCTAGAAAGTAAATTTTGCCGGACTTTGAGTTCGTCTCAAGATAGAACAACACAAATACACAAGGGAATTTTTACAGTGACTTTTTATCCATCCTTTTGTCTTTTAAAAGCTTGAAACTCAGTAGATTCTGTCATATCCGTCATTGTTAAATCTGTTTTTGCTTTGATGTTACTTTGCGATATTCAATCCAATGAACAAGAATTCTTTATGTGGGCGAGATACTAACGCAACAATCCAATGAAAGAGTATTCCTATAGTGCGCGAGATACTAACTTAACAATTAGATGCACGAGATACAAACTTATAAATCCAATGAAAGAGAATTCTTAGGTGGCACGAGATAATGACGTTACAATCCAATGAAAGAGAATTCTTACAGTGCACGAGATACTAACGTAACAATCCAATGAAAGAGAATTCTTAAGATGCACGAGATACTAACGTAACAATCCAACGAAGGAGAATTCTTAAAGTGAGCAATATACTAACGTAACAGTCCAATGGAGCAGGGGATACTAACTTAACAATCCAATGGAAGAGAATTCTTAAGGTACACGAATTACCAACGTAACAATCCAACGAAGGAGAATTCTTAAAGTGCGCGAAGTACTAACGTAATAATCTACAAAATGGAATTCTAAAAAGCGCGTGTGGTACTAATGTAACAGTCGGGAAAAAAGAGAATCCCAAAAGTGTCCAGGATACCTAGGTAGTAATCGATTGAAAGAAAAGCCTTTGGTGTGCAAGATACTAACCTAGCAATCGAAAGAAAGAGGAACTTAATGCGCCTATAATAACAATATAACAATCGAAAACAAGAGCAGCCTAAAAGTGTGAAAGATACTAAAGTAGCAATCCAATCTAAGAATGCTAAAAATGCGCAAGACATTAAAGTGACTTTTGATCGAAAGAGAATCCTGAAAACAAATCAACTAAAAGATAGTCCAAAAAGTGCGCGAGAAACTGGCGTCTTTATCGAGTGCACCGGGTTCTAGGGTAACAAACCAATAACAGACAATAGCAAAAGTATTCAAAAGGTTAAGCAACAAGTGAACGAAAAAGATCCCTTAAGTGCACAAGAAACTAAGTTGAACACAATAATTAGTTGATTGGCTAGCCAAATGAAGAAGAAAAACCAGAAGATAAGTCTCGGTCTCTCTTGCTTAAGCGAGTGTTCTATCTGTTTTCTGTTTTTCCCTTTCATGGAACTTGTCGTACGGGCAGTAGATTTTGTTGATCTTTCACCCATCGAAGTGAAACAGTTGGGTTTGGAAATTTCGAAAAACGTTTTCAGTTTGAGTAAAATTAAAGTTTAGTCAGAAGTGCTTTTAAGGATTGAAAACTAGGTTTTTAAAGTTTCACGCGTTACAAAAGAGAACTACACTCTCCTCTCGAACTAACTAAACCGTGGCCAAAAACTTTAAGCTGCCATATCCACGCCTCAAAGCAATGGTGAAATATTCATGTGCACGCACAAAAAAGAAGCCAACATCAATGACTTTTCTTTTAGAAACTCATTTTGCGAGTTTTTTTTTTTCCGGCTACTGGCTCCAACGGAGGCGAAGCAAAGTCATCCGAATATCAAAGTAAGTGAGTGTAACAATCAAAAGCCGCACGTCATCCAATTTTGACCCTATGTTACTCATTATTTGTTTTGGAGTATCCTCGTAGATCGACACACTAAAGAAAGCTGAATGTTTTTTGTGTCCAAAATATGATTTTACTAGTGATTGCCGTGACGCTACCTTCAAAATTAGCTATTTTTCCTCCGTTTTATATTCGCGATCATCGAAAAGGAACAAAGCCAGCCAGAGGAAGACAGCACAAAGGCTTTGTGTTTTCATCTCTACCATTTCTATCATTTTGCATAGAAGAAAAACAAACTCGTTTTGTAGAATCCGGTGTTGGTGATATTAAAATACTGCATGAGCGCAAAGATGAATCCACTATCAGACAAAACCAGCTTTTTTAAGAGGGGTTTTTGCGCGATATGAAAAATTATAGCAGGGTTTTAAAATAAATAAACCGCTTTCTGCCTTGCTGGTATGCTGGCTGATAATGTCCTCGGCTTCTGGATTGTTCTCAAAATTTCACATTTTCCCTCGAAGCCTGACCTTCGCTTCTCGGCCAAATATTCTTTTTTCAGACAATCTCTCAGCTAGCCGTGGACAGCCGACAAAACAGCCACCGAGGGGGTTTATTTATTAAATATCTTAGCAAAGAGGGAAAGGAAAGCCTATTAATCATTAGGGTTTCTGTTGTCTGGTCAATTTTTGAGTGGGTTTATCTTGTTTTGTCTAGTTCGTTTTCATTATGTTTTTTTCATTTTTGCTCTGCGTGAATTATTTCTGTCAATGTCTTGGGCTTAACCGCTGCTTTAAGTTTCAAATTTGTCCGAGAAAAGTGATGTAAAAATTGCAATGAATTAAAATTGAAAAAGTGAAGGGATGACAGATATTTTAAACAATGCATTCCACTCTCTGATTTTCTCTTACCATCAAATCTTACTATCATGAAGCACCTTCCCTCATGAGATCAAGTCCTCGGGCGATAAATCTTGCAAATGTTTCCTGCCAGATAACCTAAATAAAACTATCTTAATTTTTTTACACCGCGGTAATAATTTCTGTCGTAATTGGAGAGACATTTTCCTTATATTTTTCACCGAACCATTCAGAAAGTAACCTAATTATTTACGTCGACCGTTCAGTCGCTATCACCACGGCAAGGTATCACCATTTCCCGTAATGATGTCACTCACTGTTAGATGTTACTTTGGAAAATAACACGCCTTTTTTTCTGTCTTGAATTAATTGATGCACATAAGCTGCCCACTACGCGAAAGAAGGAGGTAGTGTTTTTTGTGATAAACTGAATTACCTTTAGACTCTTTATGACACTCTAAGTGGTGAAGGAGAGAAATTTACAGCGACCTAAGAAGACAAAACTTCTGAAAAACCAGAAAGAAAGCGAAAAGGGACTGCTCACGATTTTCTTATTGCTTTTTTTTTAACGTTTGCTTATTTTAATATTTTGGTCTTGTTCTAGTCTCATTTTTCTCTACAAAAATATGCTAGAATAAGTCTTTACTGATAAAAGCAGGATTTGTTTTGATTTCCTGACCGGAATTAAGCTAAAAACAATGCGTCTTCACGCATCCTTCAAAATGGCATGAGTCAAGGAGTGATAACTGCCTCGGCCTTTATTCCAATAATTTGTTCTGTATTTTATTCCACAGCGCTAAGTAGAAGAGTCGAAAAAAAATGAAGAAACTGCTAATGAAAAGTCTGTTTAGAGCCTTACTGCTTTTTGCGTATGCCTTATTTGGAGGAAGCCTGTTCTACTGCATTGAGAAAAAGCCCAAAGACAATAAGGATGTTTATTTTAGACCCTCTCGAGAGCTGCAAAAAAACTTTACAAACAAGTTCAATGTTTCCAACGATTTTAAAAGTTTCATCCATAGAGCTTTCGAAGAGGTCCATTTATTTAATTTTGTTTAGCGATACAGCAGAGTTATCACAATGTGCATTTTTAGAGGAAATAATATTATTTCGAGTGCAATTTGGTGTCATTATTAAGCTTGAGTAAATTTTTGAAAGACAACAGGCAAGCGCAATTTGTAGTCTTATTATTCACACCAAATGACACGAGAAATCATGCTATTACTAAAGAATTAAAAAAATCGCCGAGCGCATTGTTGAGTTATCTAAGCACGCGGGAAGTTTTAAAAACACGGGAGTGGTGCGGAGAAGCATGAGCCGAAGCCGAGTGCTTCTCGTACTTCTCGAGTGTTCTTAAAAATCCCCAAGTGCTTACATAACTCAACAATGCTTAAGGAACAAGTTATTTATTTCTTTTCTAAAATGTATTGTGAAATGCGCGCGCTCGTGCCGATGACGTAGCTGCGTGCATCATATCTCAACAATGTACTCGTGTGACGTGAGGCGCGATCTTTTATGGAAATATAATGAACTCGTTCTGACCAATCACGGCGCGCGCATTTCTCTGAAAATTTCATAATTGTTAATAATTTACAAGAAAAAAGCATCACAGAAAGTCAAGACAGACGAAATTTTCTTGACCATTTCACTTTTCCTCTTTTAGGTTATGGCCACATTACACCAGAGACTCCACTTGGACAAATCGTCACTGTTTTATACACCTTTCTTGGTGTTCCTCTGATGATGTTAACTCTGAAAACAATGGGAAAAATGGTTTCCAAAGTGGTTTATGACTTCGTTTACGCAATCGAGACAATGTTGCTTAGCAGGAAACGACCTCGAAACGTTAAGAAGAAGAGTGCTTTTGTGACATTTACTATTCTGACCGTTTGTCTCGGTGGATTAGAAGGAATGTACCTGGAAGGTTAGACTTTTGTAGAAGCTTTTACGCATGGTTCGCTACACTTTCCACTCTGGGCTACGGTGACTACGTTCCCGGATGGAGTGTGCTTTTACAAGTAGGAAAATTTTCAAATCCATAATCTCAGTTAAATCTTGTTTTGATCATCTTTATTTCAGCTCTCCCAAGTATGGCAGTTCTGTGTGTGGTTGCTGATTTTCTAAACTAGGAACAAAATTAGAGAAGAAATTCATTTTGGAAAATAAAACCCAACATACATACAACAACAACAACATTACAAGTGTCACATATTTTTGCTTGTTTTTATGAACAGGAGTCTGGACGTTTTCGTCGCAGATCACGTGGGCCTGTAATACGAATTAAGGAATGATCCTCATTGTGAACTGTTGAGTTGTTGGTGAACCTTTTGCAATGTCTGGAGCATTCATTGCTGTTAAGAAGAACAATCCTTTTCACTTATCACTTTTCAGTGATAGATAGTTTTCCATGGTTTCTTTGAAAGTAGGGTGCGTAGAACGATTTTTCCAAATGTTTTTCCAAAATTTTTCCTTGTTTCCTTACATTTCGATGTTTACTGCGCATTTTGTTGCATATTTGTCGTCTTTACTTGAACTCCCTCGAAGAGGCCGTACAGCTCATGATCATCAAGGCAGGCAAAGCGCTAGTTCCTCTTTTTCCTCCTTCTTGTTCCTCACTGGCAAGGGGGATGGTAGCCTAACCCCAGATCAAAACTTGGCAAATTTTTCTCCAATTCCGATATTTATAAGTCGATTATCACGCAAAGATAGTTTAGCGTTAAAAAAGAGAAACTTGAGTTGTACTGTAATCGATCTGGTGATGAAAATCAAACCTTTCAAAGGGCTAAACTCTAAAGCCTGACATTTCCTATTAAAAAAAGAATAACACTTTTCATTTTTCATGTTCAATTACATCATGACTGATAAAAGGGTGACGTACCAACCGAAACACCGTGCACTTGTTGATTGAGTGGGAGGGGCAGACGGAAAAAACACTTGGCTCCGGATCACGACCTACGGACCGAGCGCAGCGAGATCTTTCCTCCATGACCCCGAGCCAAATATTTTCCGCACTGGCCCCACCAAACTCGGTCAATAAGCATTTCATTATATGACCACTAACTGATGAAAATTTCAACCTAAATAGGACGTGCTAGATGGGCATACGGGCATACGGGCATACGGGCATACGGGCATACGGGCATACGGGCACGCAAAAAATATGCAATTGAAACTTTTCCTTTTTATTTCGATTAGCCCAGAGGGAAGAAGGGAATAACATAAACACACGTGATCTGGATACCTCAAACACTGTGACAGCGGAAGTTCGGAAGGTTAGAAAAGTAATTTATTATTTTTGTCGTTTCATCAGCCACATTGATCAGTATCAGCCACATTGTCAAGAACTTGGTAAGTGCGATAAAAATCTTTATTAGTCACTCGGTTTTTATCAGCTTTAGTTATTTGGTAACTGTAGAGAGGTAAGGCTCATTGACATTGTTTGCAATGTGTCACGTTTCGAGCGTTAGCCCTTCGTTAAATCGGTTGATGGCGCGATTGAATCGTCACCACAGTGAAATGAACTGGTTCTACGGCGACTTTTTCAAATCTGTGTGGCTTTATACCGAATTTCTTATCCTCATTAATTGAGGTTATTGAGTATCGTTCAATTGAGAAATTGATGATCATAAATTCAATTCAGACCTCTATTTATTGTGTGGACTGTCTCACGCTGATATCGCAGGAAATCCATAGTGCTCCATTATGTGGTTTACCAATGGCTATGATCTGAAATGTAGCGATTAACTTCACTTTGTTTGAGGAGGATTTAACGATCGATTCAGAGATCGCGGCAGATTCGAATTGAATTTCCGTTTTCTACTTGTACACAAGTGTTTCGTGGTCGAGATACCAGTCATTAAAATTTTTGGATATTAGCGGCGGGTTCTACGTTACATATTTTTCTAAAGGCCGTAAGCGCCCGAGTCTCCCATAAGAAGATAAGTTTTGACGCTGCGCGCTCACGAAGAGAGCTGTTTTAATTTTCCCAGAGAAACTGAAACTTTCTTAAACTCACTGTTATTGCATACATAGTATAAGCGTTCTTTTCCGTTGATCGGATGCTTCATATCTCCACCGTCAAATGGCTTTCTTCAAACCGTTAAGGTTTTCTACAATGTATTTTCAACTTCATTATCGATGCTTGTTCAGCATTGTTTATGGGTCTGTTTACATGGATGTGGGGGACCCCAGGTAGGTGAGGTAACCCGCCTGTCCATATAATTTCTTATTTTATTTTGATCACGTTTACATGATAGGTGGGGTGACCCGCCTAGCCTGGTTGCCTGGTCTGCCTGGTAGGGTAACCCTGTCAGCCGAAGTGACAATTTGCCATGTAAACGTGTCAAGGTGGGGTAACCCGGGTCGCGGTTATGGCAAAAAGCTCAAAAGCGAAACATGTATGTCTTAAAACTTTGTACATTTCCTGGCCTTCCCATGGCAGAAATCACCAGAAACTGTAACGGACACACAAGGAGTGTAAAATGTTCACATTTCAGAATATTTAGCATTGTAAATCGACCATATTTGGTTTCCAAAACTATTCCGTATAACGTATTAAGTTAACGGTTTCTCGCGAAACCCAACACCGCGTAACACAACGCGTGACGCTTTCATGAATAAATACATATGTGTCCGAGAATTAATCTTTCGTCTTTTTCGAGATGTGAGCTTGGGACGCCTCTGCTCAAACTCCTTAATTGCAAGCGCAACAACAACCTCAAGAAACCTCACCCCAGCACCCCGGGGTTGTAAGATTGCATGTAAACGCGTTCTATTTTTCGACCACGGCTAGGCGGGTTACCTCACCTACCTGGGGCTCCCACCTCCATGTAAACAGGCCCTAATTTAAGAAACTCATGGATACCACAATCGCGTGACCAAAAACTAAAATCAATCCTATATTAAGACATATTTATAATGCAGAATGTCCTTTAATGATGTCAGCAGAGGCGGCCCAAGCTCACATCTCGAGAAAAAGCAAACGAGTAATTAATGTATCACCCGTAAGAAAATAAAAAGTTTAGAAGGACAAGGAGTTGATTATCACGCAAAGATAGGTTACCGTTTAAAAAAAGAAACTTTGGTTGTACTATGATCAATCTTATGATGTAAACCAAACTTTTCAAATAGTCAACACTTACGCTTGACGTTCGTCATTAAAAATAAAATAGCACTTTTCATTTTTCATTTTTCATGTTTAATTACATCATTAGTGATAAAATGTGACGTAAAAACCGAAATACTGTGTACTTATTAATTGAGTGGTAGGTGCGCAGCGAGGTCCTTGCTTTATGACCGAGAGCCAAATATTTTCCTGTCCAGCCAGCCAAACTCAGTTCATATGCAGTTTATCATATGACCACTAACTCTTAAAAATTTCGACCCAAATGGGACGCGATAGATGGGCATACGAGCAAGAATTTTTTTCATGTCTGTTTAAGCGCCAGAGTTTCACATTGAAGAAATGTAAAATGGTTTCCGTGTTTACATAGCCTGATGTAAACACGCGGGAGGTTGGGAGAACACGAGATAAGCGTAGGAAACCACGACGCGAAGCGGAGTGGTTTCCAGCTTATCGAGTTTTTTGTCAAGAGATGGGCTCCTCACATTGTTTAATTTGAGAAACTGATGGTCTCCACAATCACGTGATCAAAAACTAAAGTCAATCCTATATTAATACACATTTATCATGCAGAATGTCCTTTAATGATGACAACAGAGGCGGCTTAAGCTCACATCTCGAGAAAAAGCAAACGATTAATTCATGAAAGCGTCACGCGTTGTGTGACTTGGTGTTAAGCTACGAGAGTTGAACATGTTATAAAGAATAGTATAGGGAACGAAATATAGTCGATTTGAAGTTATAATTTTTATCATTCAAGTTATCGCTCGGTGTTAGTCCCCTCTAATTGCAAGTTTCTTGCAACTGCCTCAGGAAAAAAGGAAACAAAGAAGGTTAAAGCAGCGCGAATTGCGGTCGGGAGATTTCAGGAGAGCGCCTTCCGGATGCGCGGATCCTACAACGTAACTGTAGTCCGGTCCATTTCCCCACCTCTCTCCCCTTCTCAAAAGAATTATGAAGGACTACTAAGTATAACTATTGATTATTACTGAAAGTCAAGCTACCTCCTCATTTAATTGTTGCCATATTTCAGTCACTGGATTAAAGCCTTTAAAGGTAAGACGAGTGATGTGGTTATGTTCCAGCAAATTACCGATCCACTCCGTCAGTTTTCTTTGTTTTCTTTTAATCTATTATATCAGTTACTATTTTTGTCTTCGATTATGCAAATCACATCCGCAAGAAAATGAAACGTTCATGAGCACAATGGGTCAGTTTTCATGCACAGATAGCTTACTGTTAAAGACCGAAGCTTTAGTAGTACGCTCGATCTGATCGATCTCGTGATGCAAATCCAACCGGCCCAAAAGGGATGAACACTGAAGCCTGGCGTTTCGGTTAAACAGAGTAAGATGTTTCATTTTTGGATGCTAAAATCCATCATTAGTCAGGAAAGTGTGATGTGCCAAATCAAAATACAGTCACTTGGTTTTTTTTTAGTATTTTGGCTTCGATTATGCAAATCACACCCGCTAGAAAATGAAAAGTTTACTAAGATAATGAGTCGATAATCACGCAAAGATAGCTTAGCGTTAAAAAAAAGAAACTTAGGTTGTACTGTAATCGATCTTGTGATGAAAATCAAACCTTTCAAAGAGGTAAACACTAAAGCCTGACATTTCCTATTAAAAAAAGAATAACACTTTCATTTTTCATGTTCAATTACATCATGAGCGATAAAAGTGTGACGTACAAAACCGAAATACTGTGTTCTTATTGATTGAGTGGAAGGAGCGGAAGGAAAATTATTTGGCTCGGGGTCATGATCTACGTACCGAGCGCAGCGAGGTCCCTGTTTCATGACCCAGAGCCAAATATTTTCCCCACTGACCCCATTAAATTCGGTCAATAAGTATTTTATGATATGATCACTAACCGTTTTCAACGTTAATGCGAAGCAATAGACGGACATACGAGCACACAAAAAATATGCAATTTTATTTCGAGTAGCCTAGAGGGGGAAGGGAATAACTTATAACACACGTGATCTAGATACCTAAAACACTGTGACAGCGGAAGTTCGGAAGGTTGAGAAAAGTCCTGAGTGTAATTCATTATTTTTGTTGTTTCGCTTTCAAAGCATCAGCCACATTGTCAACATCTTGGTAAGTGCGATTGAAAATCCTTTCAATCACACGGTTTTTATTAGCTTTAGTCGTTTAGTAACTGTAGAGAGGCAAGGCTCATATGGCAAAGCCCGGTAGTTGCGTTTTTGATCTTTATGTTTGCAGTATGTCACGTTTCGAGCGTTAGCCCTTCGTTCAAGCAGTTGATGGCGCGATTGAATCGTCACCACAGTGAAATAAATTAGTTCTACGGCGACGTTTTCAAATCTCTGCAGCTTTATACCATATAATTTACCTTCATTAACTAAGGTTATTGAGTATCGTTGAATTTGAGAAATTGATGATTTTAAGCTAAATCAGACCTCTATTTATGGTGTAGACTGTCCCACGCTGATATCATAGGAAATCCGTTGTCATTACGTGGTTTTCCAGTTGCTATTTTCTGAAATGTAGCTATTAACTTGACTTTGTTTAAGGAGGGTTTAACGATCGATTCAGAGATCGCGGTAGATTCGAATTGAATTTCCGTTTTCTACTTGTACACAAGCGTTTCATGGTCGAGATACCATTCATTTAAATTTTTGGATACTGGCGAAGGGTTCTACGGTAAATATTTTTCTCAACGCCGTAATCCGTTTTTTGTCTGTTTAGGCGCCAGAGTCTCCCATAAGAAGATAAATTTTGACGCTGCACGCTCACGAAGAGAGATGTTTTAATTTCCTCGGAGAAACTTTCTTAAATTCACTGTTATTGTTTTTACAGCGTACTTTTCCTTTGAACGGATGCCTCATGTCCTCACCGTAAAATTGCTTTCTTCAAACCGTAATGGTTCTATACAATATATTTCAAATTCATTCGCCAAGATTGTTCAGCACTGTTTAATTTGAGAAACTGATGGTTCCACAGTCACGTGATCAAAAATTAAAATCTATCCTATATCAAGAAATATTTACCGTTAGTTAGTTACCGTTTGAAGAAAGAAACTTACTTAGGTTGTACTGTGACCGATCTTGTGATGTAAATCAAACCTTTCAAAGAGTTAACAGTTAAGCTTAACGTACCCCATAAAAAAATAGAAGAACACTTTTTATTTTTCATGTTTAATTACTTTATTAGTGACAAAAGTGTGACGTACAAAACGGAAATACTGTGCTTTTCTTGATTGAGTGGTAGGAGCGCAGCGTGGTCCTTGCTTAATGACCGAGAGCCCAATATTTTCCCGTTCGGCCCAACTAAACTCAGTCAATAAGCATTTTATCATATGACCACTACTTGTTGAAAATTTCGACCTAAATAGGGCGCGATACACAGGCATACGAGCACAAATCTTTAATTTTTTTTGTCTGTTTAAGCGCCAGAGTCTCGAATAAGAAAATAAGTCAGGACGATGCGCGCCCACGAAGAGAGATGTTTTAATTTTCTCACAGGAACTAAGACTATTTTAAATCAGTGCGATTGCATACATAGTATAAGCGTACTTTACCCTTGATCGGATGCTTCCATATCAAACTCTTTCCTCAGTGCGACGAACATTTGTTTTTCTCGGTTCCAGGTGTACGCAACCACTAACCCCACGTAATGCGCATGCTCTCCGTTACGAATTTTCAAAATGGCGGACAAGCCAACGAAAGAAAAAAACAAAGCGATTTTGCAATGAATACTCAACATAAACCCTCGTTAAAAAGGCGAATCCACGGAGGAAAGATACAAAACTGTATGATAGTGAGATCGATATGATATTAAATCGATACCGAAAGCCCGTTTCCAACTTGCTAAGAAGCGCATTTAATTGCCTTCCGCCACGATCACTAGCTTTCTTGACAGCCTTCTGAAGACAGAATACTTTCTTTCTGAAGACTTCTAATGTGCGGCTATTGATTATTACACCTCGTATACCTGATTGCTCAAACACTTTGTTTACGATTGTTGAAAGGACCGACTCAAGGTTCTCCGTCTTCGTCTTTACATTGCTTTGAAATAGTATAGATTAGTAAGCTGAAACAAAAAACTAATCAGGGATGTTTACGAAAAATCCAGCAAACAAGCTTAAAAAAGGCATTTATTTAGACTTCGTACTTCAACGAACTTCACAAATCTTACTTGTTTATCTTGTAAGTAAAGGATGGCAGACTAATTCCCGAAGCGCTTTCTGAGTTTCCCGATCCCTCTCCTACTGCTTTCACGCTTACAAAACAGGAAAAAATCAAAAGGAGGAAGATACAGCTGTTTTGAAACGCCATTTGACGAGGGTAAATCTGCTTTTTGTTCGACACTTTACATATCAAAACAAAGATAATTTGTTCCTCTTTTTGATTCTGGCGGTACATTTTTAATTTGCGCCTGCGTAAAAGAGATATCGCCCGAGACCCTTCGCTCGGTCGTGTTTTGATCAAAAACGCCTTGTTAATTTCACGCAACCGCTCGGAGAAAAGGTAAAAATGACGAGGGAAAAACTTTACCTTCAAGTTAGAAAATTAGCGAAATAGAAAGCCACAATATTATAGTTTAATATTTCAGAGGTACATTGAGTGCTTTTTCCGTAGAGAATCCGCACAATGGTAAAACATTCGAAAATTACACTCGATTTGAGTGGGGTGTTGAAGTGGGCGTGGTCACTACATTCATTTTAAGACTATTTGTACCCCATGAATTTGATATGATATCTCCACCGTTGAATGGCTTTCTTCAAACCGTTAGGGTTTTTTACAATATATTTCAACCTCATTAACTAAGATTGCTAATTTGAGAAACTGATGGTGTCCACAATCACGTGATCAAAAACTAAAATCGACCTTCTGTTAAGACATATTTATCATGCAGAATGTCCTTTACTGATGTCAGCAGAGGCGATTGATTCATGAAAGCGTCACGGGTTGTATGACTTGGTGTTAAGTTACGAGAGTTGAACATGTTATTGAGAATAAAATGGGGAGCGAAATATGGTCGATTTATAACGAGAAATATTTCGAGAAATTAACAATTAATACGTAAAATCAATAAAAGTACACACATCTTGTGCATCCATAGTAGTTTCTGGCGATTTCTGCCGTTTTAAGCTTGCTTTGCCATCATTGTTATTCCCATCCCCACAGTGACACCTCGCATTTATCTATCGTCCCGATCAACCAATCAGACAGCTGTCCCCGTGATATGTCTGGAATTCCTGATCCATAATAGGAATGCACGGCAGAGGCGGCACCAGGATCGTGCATGCTATACCACTGGAACATACCACAAAAACCTTTTTGCAGCCGCTTGAAAATTCCTTATTATTTCCCTTACCACAGTAGACTTACCAGTTTCCCCCTTGGCCAGTCACTAAAAAGTTATGACCCTTACAAGCCAAGCATACTATCTCTGCCCAACCGTGAGATAAGCGAACGCTCATATCGACGACACGCCAGTAACCACCAAACTACTCTACTGAATATTACGAAGAACCAGTTGTCAAAGGAAGAAAAATTATGAAATAACATAAAGAACTTCACTTGACGATCTGCGTGCTCACTGAATAGGTTGAACTAATCGAAATTTTATTGTCCTTTACAATGAGTTCCGGTGACTAAATTGACATTAACCCCAACGTAACTTAAGGGAGTAGATCAAGTGTAATTCGGTCAAATCTTGCTTTCTTTTCCGTTTTTCCAGATTGAAGTTTTGTGACATCACCTGGCAAAACATTGTAATTTCATAGGCCATGTATGGAAGGGTAAATGCAATCGACGTTAGGGCATCATGTGGACAATCATATTTAAAACGCAGCATGTAAGACTTCACATACAACGTGAGCGCTAATTACAGTCAATTTCACCTTGCCATGAATTTCAAAAGCAATCTACGCCTAAGAGAAAATAATATTTATATTGGATTCCGACGTCAAACTTGCGAAAAGTTATAATACCTAAATATTAATCTTAGGTTTGCACTTGAAAATTTGTTCTGTATTAATACAAACTTTTCGATTTGAAAAGGAATAATCGATTCTCAAAGTTCCCAAAATGAAATCTTAGGTTATTCATCTTGAACCTTTGCCTTTGTTTACTCTTTTATGATTCGCTTCACGGTCAATTTCACTGCATCTCTTCCTTTCGACAGTTTTTTAAGAGAAAATAATTCAAGCTTTTAGGCAAGACATTTAAAAATGTCTTGTATTATTCATGAACAAGAAATAAGGATGCTTGATCCTAGGAAGTTTCATTACATATACGTTTTGAAGGCCGGAACAAAAAGGTTTTCGAGTTTCTTCACGTGATCAGTAAAGCCGTAAGTTCTGTTCGATCATAAAAAAAACGAGATCAAAGTTACTTATATCCAACAGTTGTCATCTTCCTCTTATGGGTCATCCCTGCCCAAACTCTTTCTACTGAGTGTTAGCAACAGCAACGTGGCCTTCATGACATATGGCGCGATGAATCCAAAGGGATTGAAGATGGGATAAACAGCTGACACAATCCCGCTTCGTGTCATTGGTCTCTGGTTCGTTAGCTGTAATATCTTCTCCAATACCTCCAATGCAAACTTGTCTTTCTCTGTATTCCACTTGAGGCCAAGAGCACTATCTATAGGAAGTCTTTCAAGCTATACATTAACCACAGATTTGGCTCTTCCAGACTCCAGGATCGCAGCCAGCACTTCTCCATCATTACTATATCACTTCCTCAAGCGAAAACCGCCTTTCTCTAACAACCTGCGCAGTTGAATTGCTAAATTGACTGCTTTCTTTGTGGCACCTGCTGACTTCATCATGTCATCTGCATACATGCTGCACTTCACAGGGCCGTAGCTAACATGAGGCAAGACGAGGCAATTGCCTCGTCTTGATTTTGGTCTAAGATTGACTTTTCTGAAGAAAAATGCCACGGGAAATGCTTAGAAGAGCATTTCTGAGCCTCTAGATTTCAAAATTTTCTGGGGGGGGGGGGGGTTAGGGTTAGGGTTTAGGGTTAGCTTAGGGTTAGCTTAACCCTAACCCTAAGCTGAACAATTTGGGCTATCCTTTTGGCCCCCAACAGGACCAATTACAGCATTTCTGAAACTTTATCTGACCGCGACTGGTTTATCTTCTCGTCCTGCCTTATGCTCTAGCGGAAGGAACGAATTGGGCTTCTCCTTGAGACCAACCTCTAACATAAGGAGAGGTACCTAGTTTTTCATCAGCTATAACAACTAAGTAACTTACTTGCTAAAGTATTTACAAAGATTCAGTATGGGCTTATTAACTTCGTGAAGCGATAAGGATTTATATTTTACAAGGTTAGAGTTAAGTTTTAAAAAAGTAATTCATGTGTTCAAACTGAGCTCCACTGAACCTTGTGAAACACTTCATGCTCACTGAATTCCTTGTGAAAATCCTGAGGGAAAGAGCCGTGATTTGCCGTGAATGTTTCCTTTTTTATAACAACTTTCGGATAGGACAGTAGATCTTCTTCATTTTCGCTTATATTCGGTAAGTAATATACTCTACAAACACCGTTCTCACAATAATTTATTAAGAAGCTGACAAACACGAGTAACAAAGTAAGCTGGGTTTTACAAGATAAGCTAGCGTGTTAAGAAACAGGAACTTAGCGTGTTTAAAAAAAAAACAAAAAAACAAAAAAAAAATACCGTGTTATAGAAACAAAGTTCTACCGTGTTAACCAGATATGAGCAATAGCCACAACATGCTTTCCAAAATCAATTGTAACAAATAACAATAGCGTGTTATAACGTGCCGTGTACGTGCGTTCACCTCATTCCCTGACACCCCGTGGAGGGTCACGTATACGTACCGGTAATAGGACTGAGAAGAGTCTGTAATTATACCATTGATGACAAAGTCGGACGACTGCGCGGCGGGAGTCCGATTTGTTTATCGCGAGTATGATTACAGACTGAAGTGGACGACACAAAGTCTCATTACCAATCGATCATAAAAATCACAATTTCCGATAAAAGAAGAACATCCAGGTTATGAAAGAAAAGTAAAACATTTGCATTAAAAGACTGACAAAGGAGGCGTAAATTGTGTAACTGTTTGATAGTTTGATTGACTCATTGACCTGTTTGATAACAAACTTTTTGGATAAAAACTGCAGAAAATGATGGTTTTGAAAATTACACCATTAATTTTTTTAAAAAAAGGAAATCGATTTACTCCGCTGCTGATGTCATAGGATATGATTTCGTGGTTTTCCAGTGGTCGTAATTTGCATTAATAGAGTGGTTTAGCAAGAGGACGGGAACGTCATTTCAGAACGGCACGCGCAGCAAAAATGCCGAGAAGAAACTGGGTCGAGAACGCCGTCGCGTTGTGTTGAAAAGTGACTTAGCAGTCGTTTCAACAAACCGTCCACGCTATATTTGTTCTTTTGTTTCGTTCTTGAATATCCTAACCTTGGCCCTTTAGGATCATTATCAGCTTTGAATTTTTTCGGTTTCGTAGACCACTCGAAGGACAACGAAATTATCCTCTTTGAGGGTGTAACAAGCACAAACCGAGGATAGTTTACTACAAGTGAGTAGTTAATATGAATCCACATGGGCGGTTAAACTTTGAAATTATTCCATTCTAGTCTCGAGTCTATCAGATTTTGAAGCCCACTAAATAATTTTTTTTCTATGATTTGTATCGCTGTCATTTCGTTTCGTGCTTCTAGATTTTAGCACTACTCGTTTTTCTTCATAATTTTGTAAAGTATAATTTGGAATTTAAATCGTCGCGGTTTTTTCCCTTGTTTACTGAATATTCATCTCAATCATGACGGTACACCTCTTTTGAGCACCACCCTCTTAGAGTTGCAATGCATTTTGAACGGAGTTATCAGAAGTTATGACGAAAACATTTAGAGATCAAGCGACCCAACGATGGAGTTGTTTACAATGAGTTCCCGTTTAACTATGAACAAATGAAATGCGCTCAAACTAGTCACCAACGAAACGGTTAGACTGAGGAATCAGACTTCGTTTCTGTTTTATTTTTGTTTTTGTTTAATTTGATTTTTTTTTAACGAATAAAGTCGTTCAAGACTGAATCAAATTAATAGATTTAGAAAGCCGTGCCGAAATCAAGTTGATTGTTATTTTCTTTCGTAGATGACTTTCTTGTCTTAGTTTTCACCGGCGCTGATCAAAAACTAAATACATAAAAAAGTGCAAAACCCGAGCTATTCTCAAATTTTTTTTAACTCTGACTTCAATTCGCAGAACAGTTTTTAGTCACGGTTAAAATGACAATGACAACAAATAACAATGAATAATATAGCAGGTAACCTTCGTGTTGTTTCATTTTGATAAACTTCAACATGAAGCAAGCTTAATTTATTAATGACATGATTCACGATAAAATTAACAGCAACCATTCTTGGAGTTTTCATACATGGTTTAAGAAATGTATCAAAGAAAAGCCCTTACGTTGCTTAAAGCCACGCTCAATTACAAAAGGTAACTGAGTCCTAAAATCTTAGATCGCTTGCTGACGATCGTGTTTCCTTTCGGGAATCCAGAATAAATGTAGCGGTAAACTTTGACAAATTCACCGAATAAAATAAAGAAAGTAACCTGGTTATATTGGAAATGAGTTCTGAAATCATTCCAAACAGCATCATCTCGTTTATGAGTACACAATGAACGCAAATACTTGGCGTTTTGATCACGACGGGAAAACCAGCGAAATGACGTCCTGAACTTGATGGGGAGAACGGCAACGCTAACACCGGAAGTCGAAATAGAGTCGTGTCCAGATTATCCGCGCGCTTTCCCGTTCTGAAATGACGTTCCCGTCCTCTTGCTAAACCACTCTAATAATTAACTTAAAGCGTCAAAGTCTTGCGTAAGAAGATAAGTCCGCGTATGACACTGAAAGTTCACGAAGAAAGGTAGTGTATTTTCTGTGGAGAACAGAACGTTACTTGACTGATTTCCTATAATCTTGTCCATAATCTTTTTTTTGTTTTTTTTTTCAGTCGCGTCATGTCCTGTGACTATTAAGTCATGTTATGTTGTGCAAAAATCGCCACCGAATGAAATGAATTCGCAACAAAGCCGGAGTTCTTCAAAACTCTGAGGCCTCACAATATTTTCAAATATTCCATGTCATATTGTGGAATGTCAAGAAATCTTCCAGAGAGTTGTTGTAAAAGGTTATCTCTCTCGTTAGCTTAACAATTGAAACGCTTAAAACTTGAATGCATGTAGCTTGATTCCAAGACGCGTTATTGTAAATACGTTCTGACGGCCGGTAAAAATGCAGATAGAAAACGAAGCATTACATTTATACGGCAGACCACTCTTTACTGGTTTCTTTGCGGAATACTAGCAACACAACATCATTGATTCCTCAAGATTATCAAATGCTCTATTGGAGGGCTAACGCTCGAAACGTCAGCTTCAGAAACTCATTACGATGGCCAATTTACATTGTCAACTCAATTGGTAAAGCCAAATAGTTTTGTAATAGCCCACCAATGTTTATTTCAAAACTTACCCCGTTGATTAATGATGTTTATAAAAACTATGCATAAGAAAAGTTCTCATTGTAAAAGTTAAGATAAATGCTGTCAGTTTTGTTTATCTTTGTACTGAGACTTTAAAGTCATGTAATGTTCCGCAAAAATCACAACTTGAGTTAAATGAAAGGTGACAAACTTATTTATCTTCACTTATTTTTTTGTTTTAAGGGGATATTGTGAATTCTAACACTTTCAGCTTGTTACAAATAGTTTCCGGGTGTAATCGACCCAGCCCGTTTTTGTGTGTGTGAACATGTGTGTTCCTGGTTGTAGTGACTCGTTATTAGTCCAGATTATCGACTCATTTAGTATTGTGTTACTAAAAATAATGTTTCCCTGAATACAGGAGAGGGTGGCAATGGAAACCTAACAGCAGAAGCCATGACACCTTTCATGAGCATCGCCTTATTTGTTGCCCTGTTCTTGCTCAACTCAGATCGCATTCAGAAAGCCATTGAGATATGCAGCGAATGTTTGATTTTGCTAAATAGCACCGATCAAAACAGCAAAGACCAATTTGATTCAGTACTGCTACAATTTTACAGCGACATCTATACCGTTCTTTTCAGCGCTTATCGTCATATCTCTGACGACATAAGTGCGGAAAGATACGGGAGGAAACTGTTTGACTTATATAGCGAGTCTGGAATCATGCTTTATAAACTTGGTGAAAACCTAAAAGCGAAAGAATATGTTGGGATAGCCCTTGCCATAACAACAGAAATTGGCGACAGACGCAGAGAAGCATCCTGTTACGGAAACCTAGGTGCTGTGTTTCATTCGCTTGGCCAATATGACAAGGCTAAAGAGTATCTCCAAAAAGCGCTTGTCATCAAAACTGAAATCGGCGACAAGAAAGGGGAAGCATCATCTTATGGAAACCTAGGTACTGTGTTTCAGTCGCTTGGCCAATACGACAAGGCTAAAGAGTATCACCAAAAAGCGCTTGTCATCAGAACTGAAATTGGCGACAGAAAAGGGGAGGCAATGGACTACGGAAACCTAGGTATTGTGTTTCATTCGCTTGGCCAATATGACAAGGCTAAAGAGTATCTCCAAAAAGACCTTGTCATCACAACTGAAATCGGCGACAAGAAAGGGGAAGCATCATGTTATGGAAACCTAGGTACTGTGTTTCAGTCGCTTGGCCAATACAACAAGGCTAAAGAGTATCACCAAAAAGCGCTTGTCATCAGAACTGAAATTGGCGACAGAAAAGGGGAGGCAACTGACTTCGGAAACCTTGGTTATGTGTTTCAGTCGCTTGGCCAATATGACAAGGCTAAAGAGTATCTCCAAAAAGCGCTTGTCATCAAAACTGAAATCGGCGACAAGAAAGGGGAAGCATCATCTTATGGAAACCTAGGTACTGTGTTTCAGTCGCTTGGCCAATACGACAAGGCTAAAGAGTATCACCAAAAAGCGCTTGTCATCAGAACTGAAATTGGCGACAGAAAAGGGGAGGCAATGGACTACGGAAACCTAGGTATTGTGTTTCAGTCGCTTGGCCAATATGACAAGGCTAAAGAGTATCTCCAAAAAGACCTTGTCATCACAACTGAAATCGGCGACAAGAAAGGGGAAGCATCATGTTATGGAAACCTAGGTACTGTGTTTCAGTCGCTTGGCCAATACGACAAGGCTAAAGAGTATCACCAAAAAGCGCTTGTCATCAGAACTGAAATTGGCGACAGGGAAGCGGAGGCAACTGACTTCAGAAACCTTGGTTATGTGTTTCAGTCGCTTGGCCAATATGACAAGGCTAAAGAGTATCACCAAAAAGCGCTTGTCATCAGAACTGAAATTGGCGACAGAAAAGGGGAGGCAATGGACTACGGAAACCTAGGTATTGTGTTTCATTCGCTTGGCCAATATGACAAGGCTAAAGAGTATCTCCAAAAAGACCTTGTCATCACAACTGAAATCGGCGACAAGAAAGGGGAAGCATCATGTTATGGAAACCTAGGTATTGTGTTTCAGTCGCTTGGCCAATACGACAAGGCTAAAGAGTATCAACAAAAAGCGCTTGTCATCAGAACTGAAATTGGCGACAGGGAAGGGGAGGCAACTGACTACGGAAACCTTAGTTATGTGTTTCAGTCGCTTGGCCAATATGACAAGGCTAAAGAGTATCTCCAAAAAGCGCTTGTCATCAGAACTGAAATTGGCGACAGGGAAGGGGAGGCAACTGACTACGTAAACCTTGGTTATGTGTTTCAGTCGCTTGGCCAATATGACAAGGCTAAAGAGTATCTCCAAAAAGCGCTTGTCATCAAAACTGAAATCGGCGACAAGAAAGGGGAAGCATCATGTTATGGAAACCTAGGTACTGTGTTTGAGTCGCTTGGCCAATATGACAAGGCTAAAGAGTATCTCCAAAAAGACCTTGTCATCACAACTGAAATCGGCGACAAGAAAGGGGAAGCATCATGTTATGGAAACCTAGGTACTGTGTTTCAGTCGCTTGGCCAATACGACAAGGCTAAAGAGTATCACCAAAAAGCGCTTGTCATCAGAACTGAAATTGGCGACAGGGAAGGGAAGGCAACTGACTACGTAAACCTTGGTTATGTGTTTCAGTCGCTTGGCCAATATGACAAGGCTAAAGAGTATCTCCAAAAAGCGCTTGTCATCAAAACTGAAATCGGCGACAAGAAAGGGGAAGCATCATGTTATGGAAACCTAGGTACTGTGTTTCAGTCGCTTGGCCAATACGACAAGGCTAAAGAGTATCACCAAAAAGCGCTTGTCATCAGAACTGAAATTGGCGACAGAAAAGGGGAGGCAATGGACTACGGAAATCTAGGTATTGTGTTTGCGTATCTTGGCCAATACGACAAGGCTAAAGTGTATCTCCAAAAAGGACTTGTCATCACAACTGAAATCGGGGACAAGAAAGGGGAAGCATCATGTTATGGAAACCTAGGTACTGTGTTTCGGTCGCTTGGCCAATATGACAAGGCTAAAGAGTATCTCCAAAAAGACCTTGTCATCACAACTGAAATCGGCGGCAAGGAAGGGGAAGCATCATGTTATGGAAACCTAGGTACTGTGTTTCAGTCGCTTGGCCAATACGACAAGGCTAAAGAGTATCACCAAAAAGCGCTTGTCATCACAACTGAAATTGGCGATAGAGAAGGGGAGGCAATTGACTACGGAAACCTAGGTATTGTGTTTGCGTATCTTGGCCAATACGACAAGGCTAAACAGTATCTTCAAAAAGCGCTTGTCATCTCAACTGAAATTGGTGATAAGGAAGGGGAAGCAGCACATCTTACAAACCTTGGAAAAGTGTCTAGAACTGTTGGTGATTATGAAGCTTCGGAAGTATGTTTGGAGAAAGCTCTACTCATATCCAGAGATATTGGAGCTGGAAGAAGAGAGTTCGAAATCCTTCTAGGGTACGCCATTTTGTATTTATTGCAAAATAAAATCAAAGACTCTCTGTCGTGTCTTCATCTGTGCATTGAAAAGTATGAGGAGCTGAGATATTTTTTGGGCGCCAATGATGAGTTCAAAACATCATTGCTGGAGCACTCAGGAATATTTCCCTACAAGCTGCTTTGTGCTTTGCTCTGTGACACCGGAAATGCTCGGGATGCTCTCTATGTTGAGGAGTTGAGTCGAGCTAGAGGGCTATCAGACTTAATGGCAGAGAAGTACTCGGTTGAAACGCACATCTTTGCTAATCCACAATCTTGGTTTGGCATTGAGAACATTTTAAGAAAGAAAAATAACTGTACTTGTCTGTACATTTCTTCGCTTTGACTTCTTGCATTATTTACAGGAATCAGTGCCGGGAGCAGGGAACAGAGTGATTGTTGATGTATTCATCTAATGTCACTGGGCTTTTCTCACTTTGGTGTTGCTGACTTTGCAACATACTTTCCCATGTTTAGTGTGGTACCCATAATTTTTTGCTCTGCCTGACACAAACTCCGTGATATAATTGTTATCATCAAGCTCGTTGATCATGTCACCCAAATAATCTCCCAGAGGGATCTCAGATTGACCAGGTCTACAGGAATATATCATGGAGTCTATGTCATAATAGAGGACTCGGTCTCCTGGTACTTCTAGTGATTTGTACAGCTCTAGGCGTGCCTGCCAGGTCTTGAAGGCAGCCGCATAGATGTTAGTGCGTCCACCCTTGTCCGCGTCTTCAGAGGTGGTTTTATAACTTCTCTTCTTCTACTTATAACCTCTATCATGTCTACAGATAGAATCTGTATCCCCATACATCTTTCAGGGGGTTTGCGATAATGCTCAACAGTTCAAAGGCTTCAGTCATTTGGCTGACTTTAGTCTTGTTTAGTGATTCTCTGAACTTCCCCCAAAAACTGTTCAACATTAATTTTGCGGTAGTCTTTGGCCCTGGGTTCTTGGATATTTGGCCTCTTTCCAAATTCATACCTGTACAAGTAAACAAAACATTCACTAAACATTTTGTTTCACGCATTTTTCCTTAGATAGAAAAACAAATACACCCCTCCTTTCTCCAGATAACGTTCCAGGTACTCCCCCTGCTTCTGTCAAAGGACCATTGGGTCAGGTTCTGTGGCCACTACTGTAACCCAGGAGGGCCAGCCACCTGACTCCTGTTTAATTTGGAGCCAGATATTGACATAAGAGGCAAAAAGTCCACATTTTCTCTGCTGCTCAGGAAAGTGATGGACTTGATGTATTTTGAGCATATGATACCTCATGTTCAGCACCTTCATGATCTCAGTACTACACCATGTACCATGTACCATACGCATCTCCTTGGAGTGTACACAGTGTACCCCTCGATCGTGAAAGGGGTTTGGCTGACTTCTCCTTCACGCATGATCTACACAATAGAAAGGTGAGTTTCCCCTTATGACAAAGTGGCAGAATGGGATTAAACAGACCAGTGGGTGGCAAAATATCAACAGACATGCTACCATTATATGAAGAGGGATCTTGATCCTCAAGGTTGTAGATGATGGTTGAGTGACCAATAGGATAGGTCCCTTATTAATTGACCCAGGGGCACTCTGAAATCACATTCACGTAGGGGATTTCTTCCTCCTAAGTGTTTTCAGAAACACGGTATAGGGACATCACCGCTGTTCGGCCACCTAAGAAAGCATCATGAGGATTTAGAGGTGGTACCCTGCTGAGTTTGGATATAGTCTGAGATGTGGAAGTTGGCATTGATCTGGGTGTGCCATGGACACTCCCACGTCTCAACAACTCTATATCCCCATTCCTTTAAGGTGGCAGTCTTCTCATTTTTTTCCTGGTAAAGGGCCTCCATCATCCTGTCCCCAAGATTCCAAGCAATTTGTTTGCAAACAGGGAAACAGTTACTACACCTGTGCCACAAACGGCCATGAAATTCATAGACTGTTTGCGAAATGGGGTCAGAACCATCCACAAACATGGTTCTGTGTCTGGCTTCCTGACCAGGGGGTAGAATGATGTTTTGTTCACCACAATTTCCTACATGTAGAATGGCTGCCATTCCATCCTCTGGGTTGTTTGACGGCCTTATTGGTCTTGGGGGTGAGATGAAGCTTATGCCAGTGCCGACGACAGGCTGTGGCGATGGTGATGCACTTCTCAATGAGGTCAAAATCAGCTTTTACCCAGAATTCAGCTATGAACTTCTGATCATAGCAATCATCTTGTTCTTCATACTAAATTCAATATTCATTGTCACTTGGTTTGTGTGCCAGGATGCAAACCCAGCTTTTTTCCTGGCTGCCATATCCCCCAGATCATAGTACTTGACTTCTGGAATAGGTCTCACATAGGTTTGGTTTTCAAGGCGATTAAAAAAATGAGAGAAGTATCCTCTTTTTGAGCTCAGTTAATCCGAAGGTTGCAGGAAAGGAGGCAAGGGCCATTGGTAAGAAACATTATAAGTCCTTGAAGGTGATGTCACCCACGGACATTGACTTGACTTTTGTTCAATTGGTGATTATGTTGTCGATGACGCATTTCTGTTTGGTGAGTTCTTCCTGGATAAAAATTCCATCATACCCTTTGAAATTGTGAAATACACATATCACTTTTCGGTCTTCACTGGATTGGTTAATGGTATGCTCATTCAGGAAGTCAAGGAGCTCTGCACTACAGTTGTCACCATGAAACACACGTTGGTGGTTGTCTTCAACTGTCTTGGCACAGATGAGGATGGGGCAGTGGAAACTGTTTTCATCAATCATGGCCTCATTCTGGATTGGAGGATCTTTATAAGTACTTGCATTTGGGTCGATCTTTTATCTTTCTTTTAATTTTTTTTTATATATATATATTTTGGGGTTGAAACACTTTAAACATTTCTGAAGAAACTTGTGGATGCCTTCATCTTTGTGGATAGCCAGATAATGTAGGTCTTAAAACTTCCTGTTATAATCTTCACAGGTGATCATAGGTATCTGTTCACTCTTCGGTCTGCAGATCCAGTCATTACAGGTGGGGCATCTGCACCCCTCAGATGGGTGATGGCGGAACTTTTCTTGGTCATGACCACAGTTCTATTCGTGGCAGAAATACGACTTTTCCAAAAAAGTTATATACAAAATGCAACTGTGGAAATAAGTATCCTCTTCGAGAAGCAGGATCCAATTACATGCTGTTGGATCTTTGTACACAACCATGAAGGGATAGTCCACGGTTAACATCTTAATTTTGTATGTGGAGCAGAAATGGTTTGAAATTTTTGAGTCTCATTCAATCTACAGGGACCTTCAGGTACACCTGTAAAAAATGAAAATGAAGTTTACTAGTAATACTAACAATACAATATAAAATAGATTTTTTTAAATACATACCTGCGTCCTGATGTAACTTGTGGGCTTATCACAGTTGGACATGAGGATAAAGGCGTATGTTTTCATAATGGTTCCAGGTCATATAATTCTTGTCTTTATGCAGATGAGCCATAGTAAGGATGATGGCCCAGGCACAACATAGTTGGTCTTCAG
Organism: Pocillopora damicornis; assembly: GCF_964200805.1. Lineage (NCBI taxonomy): Eukaryota > Metazoa > Cnidaria > Anthozoa > Scleractinia > Pocilloporidae > Pocillopora > Pocillopora damicornis. The sequence goes on from NC_142678.1 coordinate 8,315,333, forward strand.
GGTTCTTTATTTGAAGTATGCAATGTTTGTTCTGTAAGAGAGTCTGTTTAGCTTTCTTCCCAAGATTAAAATTGGATTTTGATCTTGGCTTCCCATCTAGTTTGGGAACCTTTGTTATGGTTTGATCAGTTTATTTTAAAGGATTCACGTTTGAAACAAATACCATGTAAAATTTATCATTACAGCTTAGTATTAGATAAAAATAAAATTTTAATTATTGAAAAATTACTTGAATTTAACTTCTTGGCCAGGGATACTAGATATGCGTTAAAACGTTCCAAACCCACACGCATTTCCCCCACATCAAAACTGGTAGATTGTAAATTCGTTGGACTGCATATTTAAATGCACATGGTGATGCGGTTCTGCATCGCAAAGAGTGTCACATATCGACCTATAACAAAAATTGCATCACATTCATTTCTGTTTTAAATCCTTAAGGAATCATTTTAGTTAAGTGAGTGAATATTTAATTACTCTCGGTTTTTGCCAGGTTTTCACTTGCATCTCTCTCGCTTTTTGCTTGGTTGTCTCTCAGTTTTTTGTGTTCATTGTATTATCTCTCAAACAAATGATCCTTTTTTCAGTCATAAATATTCTATGTCACATAGCGTTGCATGATTTAATGATTCCTGTCTTACCTTTCCACGTGGGGTGCACAGTTGTCTAAGCGCAGCAGAATATCTTTTATTTTGAAGAATATTCTTCCACGTACGTTGGGATCCTTGTGGGGTAAACTGTAATTCAAATGAGGGAGCCTTTGATTCTTCTTCTTCTATGGCTTCAACGGCTTCTGCAATCGCTATCATTTCTTCGTCCCTAACATCGTCATGGTATGGACTTTTCGTGACCATATTGTCTTCTTTGTACTAAAAAAGCGGGAAGATGCTATCTCAAAGTCAGTTAGGTGCAACTGCTGGTGTAGAATAAAGCAATACTTGTAATTTTGCTTTTATAGACATTATACTAATGAATTCTGGACATGATCAGGCAAGGATTGGATTTTGCCTATGTTATGCAATTGACTTTTGGACAAGTTTGGGAAAGGGAGGGCATGTATGGGGGCAGCTTTGCAAAAATTTTGATTTACAAAAAATGTTTATTAAATAAAACCTCATTTACAAATGGGACTTATGTTCTCCTTTGTGGAGAGCACCCAAGATAACAAGAACTACATACAAGAGTAAACTTAAAAAGTCGATATAACATGATTTACAAAATGTGCCCTTGCAACAGTTTCTTTTTTGCTGTTAGCTAAATAAACCATTACCTCAGGTTTTTTCTGTTAGTCGTTCCCAAAAAGATGTATGAAAAAGCATGGTTCTAAACGGAAACAAATAATATCTATTAGTTTGTATAAAAAATCTAATTCGTGAATTGACCTTATTTACTTACGAAATTTGTTCAGGTTCAGCCATCATGGTTCTTCTTTTATGCAAATTATTCAACTGAAAAATCAAGTGTACTTCGAAATTAAATACTAGGTATTTTTATATCAAACCATCTCTTTATTTAATATTCACTAACAATCTCATGTTGGTAAATGAAATGTAGGGATCCTTTCGTTGATTAAGAAATGGTATCCTCACCCTGGAACACTGATAAGGCAAAGAATTTGAAAACGTTTGTAACCAACGCTTCGCGTATACCAAAACATTCGCTAATGATCCAACTCTTTTTTTTATCTTTTTCTTTAATTAACAAAAGATTCTGTATTGTTACCATGAAACACTGAAATGGCAAAGAATTCGCAAACGTTTTGTGTGTACCAAAACGTTAGCTAAGCAAACCAATGTTTTATTTTACCTTTTCCTTTAATTAACCAAAGATACGGTATTGTTACTCATAGAACATTAATGGGGCAAAGAATTTTAAAAAATGTATCTACATGTTTGTAAATGACGTTTCGCGTATACCAAGACTTTAGTTAATAAATCAGTGCTTAAATTTACCTCTTCCTTTAATTAACAAAAGATACAGTATTGTTACCCATAGAACACTGATACAGCAAAGAATTCGAAAACGTTTGTAAACAACGCTCTGCATGTACCAAAACATTAGCTAATAAATCAATTTACCTTTTTTATTGAATAAAGGAGGCAGTATTAAATGGTATCAGAGGACCTTGAGTTTCTATTGTGGTTACAAAATCAGAATTGTTGGTGATGCAATGACAAGGTCTATGCTTATCACATAAAAGAAAAATATGATTTGATTTAGTTACCGCTATTATTTACCGGAAAGTTGTGGAGGTGTATTTTACTACACAAGGAAGAAATGTCTGGAAATCGCTGAAAACAATAAGCACCCTGTTATCTTTGATGGAAACATGGCCTTCAACCAAAAAATGAAGAGATAATTGAATACTGTACGATTTGCCTGATGATGGTTGATACTGATTTGTGGAATGCCACCACATGTGGTATTGCAGCGTGAACGTATCAGGGTCTTAAAAGATAAAAGCTCCATTAGAGTAATTATCCATAAACATAAATTTTTAGCAAACTTTTTTAGTCCGTGGAAACGTCAACAAGATGACCACATTCTTAATCTTTTCATTGGTAGTAGTTTTCCGCCTTCTACATTTGTAAATTTATTTTTTCTGTTTCAACCGTTACAGATCAAGGTTGGTGGAGAAATGCAGAAAAAATTATTCGTTACATAGTGTGTTTGTTGATTATTTTTTGTAATCAAAGATTTATTTTCTTTTACTGCTACTACTATTGTTCATCCATCGTTTCAGTTTAGATTTTGAACATTATATTTTAGTCAGTTTAGATACTGTAATCCTGGGTCAGTGTTGAGATAAAGCTTTGAAAGAAATACTACTGTTGTTTGCTCAGGCATTTAGCATGTGGATAGGTCCTCCCTTGGCTCCCCCCTCTTAAGGTTAGTTATAAAATAAACTTTGAAAGAAATACTAGCATAGTTTGCTCAAGTATTTAACATTTGAATGGACTCTCCCTCTACTCTACTTCAGCAATCCCTCGGCTCTCCCCTCGGCTTTTCCTTGTGCTGGTGACCTGCTCTCATGGCTTGATGATTACATGTCTGCACGTAAACAGTTTGTCCAAGTATCAGGATATCAGTCCAGGTCCAAAACCATCACATAAGGAGTTTCCCAGGGTTCAATATTTGGGCCCAAATTGTTGTAAACAACCTTCCAGAATTGATAACAAGTGGTGATTTATTCTTGTTTGCTGATGATACCACAATTGTTACAATACAAGCTTATTTATTGCTAGCTTATTTATTCTTACAATACAATTGGCAAGAACATTGACAACTTCATCTTCACATTAAAAGCTATATTAGTTTTCAATAAAGTCTACGAGTCGTCAACTTCCCCTGTCGCCATGAATGATCAACTAAAAAGGTTCAAAGGAATGGTCAGGGGCTAGCTTTGTTGGCTCAGTTGAGTTGCGGTCAGCTGAGCTTGTTGCTAGCAGAAAACGATCATATGTAAATTTCCTCTGAGTTGAAAACAAACCTTTTGAAGGTGCTTCTTTGATTACATGTTTTTATGATTGCGGTATGATTAATTTTTCCTTCCTGTAAGATACAATGGGTGGCTGGTTAAAAGATATGTGCAAGTCTAGGCTCCTGTTGAATGATGTGCCAGTGTTCCATGAGAACCTTTTAAAGATTTGGTGTGGCCGGGTTATACATGGTAACAAACGGTAAAATTTCTTTAACATTCTTTGTTTTGTTACAAAGGGTCTTTGTTCTGAAGAACTGAACTCCAGTATGGATTTTATGCATAAACGTCACAGGATAGCCTCTGAGTCTTTGCTGAAGATTTCGTTTGTGTTTATCAAAATTTTCCTTTACTGAGTTGGTTCTTAACAGACAGTGCTTCTCCTTTGATAAAACCCTTTTTTGTTTTAAAAGGGTGACAGGATGAGAAGTGAGTATTCTGAAAAGTTTCAGTTAGCTTGATATGGGTTTGTGAATCGAGAATTTTAAGAGTTGAGGTCCTTTGAATATCTCTGTGCTAAGAAAAACAGTGTGTTCAGGTGACATTTCAGAAGTAAACTTGATTGTGGGGTGGAATGAGTTGGCGAAGTCTACAAAAATAAAAATTTCCTCTATTGGAATGTTCCACCTCTTGCAGATGAATGGTCTAAGTGGACTAGCTAATACCAGTCATTTCTCTAGGTCTGCCAAGATGATAACAGAAAAAGTGACTGCCATTTTAGTTCCCATAGCGTTGCCGTGAGTTTGTATGAAGTGTTTTTCATTCAAATTGAGAGAATTTTCTTTAAGCATAACCTACATTAGTTCCCATAAATCACTTGTAGGGAAAGGTAATTTCTGCTCATAGTGATCTTTGTAATAGTGGCAAACAATATCAATTCCTTCTTCTTGATGACTGTTGGTGTAGAAAGACTAACATCAAGTGTGGTTAGGACCACATCATCTGGAATTTGCGTGTTTTCAATAAAATTGAGAAAGTCCATAGTGTTTTTATATAGGACTCTTATTTTATGGCAATAGGTTGAGTCTACAAAACTAGAGATATGTTCTGTTGGACCACTACTCCCAGAGAAGATTGGTGTGCCAACGGGTGTTTTCTTACGGATTTTATTCAGCATGTAAAATTCTGGTATACGTGGTTGTTTAAGGCTAATTGTGAGTCTTTTGGTTGATGTGTCCCAAGTAGTGTAGTTTATTAACCAGTTTGTTTACTTTTCGGGCAGTGTCTTGCACAGTAGGTGATGGGAGAGGCTTGTGAACATTGGTGTCAGTCTGACAGATTAATAGCCCACAAATTGAAGTCTGAAGCACTGAGGACTTTGAATCAGCCCTTTATTGACCCCTCGCCACACTGGAAATACAGTAATGGTACCATTGAGTAAAAACTATCATCTAAATGTCTTGGGTTAACAATCGACAACAAGCTTTCATGGGCATGCTAAGAGCACATTGTGAATGTTTTTAGGTCGTCCAGCGAGAATGTGGCAGTTTTAAAACAGATAAAGTTTTTACGGAAACCAATCTTTGAAACTGTTTACTACAAAACAATTATCCCTAGTGTTTTGTACCTCATTGTAATTTAGGGGTTTTGTTTTTCAGTATTAATAGATGATATTGATCGAGTTCATTTACTAGCAAACAGAATTATTTACAATCTACCCCATAATATCCATTGTGATGATATCATGAATGCTCTACACTGGAAATTTTATAACTTCATTTTACATCAAAAGACTTTTAGTTATTATAATGTCCACGGCAGAAACAGGCAAGAACTACTCCACAAAACAGCTTTAATTTCGGTAAACACAAAACTTGGTTACCACATGTGATCTTGTTATATATCTCTTAAAGAATAACAAATGCCCGGATCACTTAACTAAATAACCACTGACCTATCATGAACATTACAGTTATCACAAATACTATCTATTATGGAAACAGTGTCGAATCCCTCAATTACTTAATAGTTAAACCTGAGACCACCTATCACTTTGCAAAGCCCTTAAGTGTCAAGAGTCATAGCCAAGAACTGAAGTAGGCAGATCTTCCCTCAAGCACAGAGCTGCATTATCCTGGAACCTCCTTCCTGATGACATCAAAAACTGTTCTAACTTAGCTACTTTTAGGAGAAAACCTAAGGAAAATAAGAATATTCTAAAATCTACTCTTCCTGTGGAATATGAAGAGCATAAATTTGAACTTGAATGTGATCTTTCTTTTGTGGACTCTTGCAGAGAGTTTGCATGCCCTAGTAGTCTTTGTGCTAGTGCCGATCGCACGGGCAATGATTCCGATAATATTTCTCACTGACTACAATAGTGGCTGTGATTTAGGTTCAGATGGTAAGGATGATATGGAGTCAGAGCTAAGAGATGTTGAAGCAGACTCTGTTGGTAACAATGAGGAAGAGAATGCAAAGAAGTTTGTACAGGATACCTCGCTCAGTGGATATGAAACAGAAAATGGGATGCTCCATAAATCATTTCAAACAACTTTCACTATGGTGTAAAGATTTGCATAGAAGTGGAAATAAGGATGGTGCTGCTCACTAGCCAAAAAGTGGTGTGATGTACAAACTTTACTGAAAGAACTGGATTTTTCTGAACCAAAACATCACCGGATTTGTTTTGGTAATGACCGTTTAAGTCACTATGGGTTGACGCAATCAAGAGATGAACCTTGACCACATTGTGGTAATTAAGGAACAATCCCATACTACTTCTTAGGCCTATCAGATGAAGTAAAAGAACTGGTGCTCCTCTCCAGAAATGAGCCAGAAAACGACTGGCCATTAGTAGCAACGTGACCACTTGCTTCCTGATGAGTTGAAAGATGGTTGGGGGGGCCAGTGAAGCATGAAATTGGGGATGGGACAAGGTTTGCAGAACTTGCATATGTTTGGGATCCAAACACAATTTGGACTCTTCTGGTCAGGTGCACTTATCCAGATCACAATGCTTTCATTTCTGCTACTGAAATTGTTAACTCTGCTGAGGTAGGTGTTGGCCTAAAGAAGATCAAGGGTTGATCATGTGGTAGAATATTTCAACATTTTCCAAGGGTACCACATAGAGGTCCTCGTAACTTTGCTTACTATGCTAAGTTGAGAAATTTTTTTAAAGATTTCTAACTTTTATTGTACTTGTCCTTTTTTCCTTACATCTCTCTGAGGTTTCACTGAATCCAGAAATGCAATCCCTTATCCTACACAAAGAGGTCCAACTAATTTTCCACAAGCTCTAGGGGATTGCATGTAGGTGTAAAAATGTTTAGGAAAATAAAGGTGTGCGTAAAATCAGTCTCTAACATTTCTGGGGATATTGACCAGAAATGGGATTTGAAGTAGATTTAAGTTGATAATTTGTCGAGGGACTCTAAATAGTTTCCTATAGACACAGAGTGCTTTGGTGTAGTTGGGTGACTGTCTGGTGTTGTTTAAAGGATTTTTACTCCCCTTGTACATGATTATTGATTGATAATTATATGTATATGTTACACAAAGTAATGGATACAAAGTCAATACAAACTGCCATACTGTATTCTGCTCTCCTCCACACAATCAGAAGGTCCCGAGTCTAGTTACCAGTACCACAATCTCTTTCTTTTTCAAAAAAGAAACAAACAAACAATCAAACTACTAAAAGGTCCAAGAGAAAATAAACAGGAATCGTGGTGTACCTAAACAGGTGCCTAGACTTTTACTCCAGTAATTTAACGTTTTGCACTCTGTAAGTGAAAGTGGCCCAGTAGGCATTAGGCCAAAGTTCAACTGTTACACAGTTTCTTAGGTTGTTAAGACAGTACATAACCAGCTAAAGCTCTTGGGGGGCCAGCTAAGTCTTCCCGACTACTGCGGGGTAACTCTCTCTCCTGTGGGAGTCATTCCTGGACAAGACTTGTCAGGCACTTTCAAATTTGAGTACCAAGACTTCCTAAAGAAAACAAAATTTTAGGCATTTGAGATAAAATTCATACACAAACCAAAACATTTAAGGAGGACCAAGCTCTAACCTCAACAAAAATATTTTTTAATTTGAAGGCATATTTACCAATGTTCTTTCCTGCTGGCCAGGAAGTACTCATGATCGCCACGTATTCTGGACCAGTAACATTTGCAGTTAATTGAAAAACAACCATCGCTCTCTCGATGATGTTGTTCTTCTTAGAGACAGTGGGTATGCCTGCAGCCCATTCCTAAGGACACCATTCACAACAACAAGAACTCCATCCCAAGAAGCTTACAATAGTGCACACACACACACACACGCACACACAAACACACACACACACACACACACACACACACAAACTTATAAGAAAGTTTTTTCCTTTAATCCAATCACAGAACAATAAACATCCAAAAGATCTGCAAGATGTCTGTCAATTGAAATTTTCATTGCAAAGAAACTTAACTTAAGTACTAAGACTTGAATGCAATTTTTTTTGGCAGAACATGCTACACAGGCAGCAACGAGGAGAAGAAATGTACAATGGCACTGTAAGAATATAGTTATAAAATAGCTTGTAAATTACTGCTTAATTCTGCTTACAATAAACAAATAATACTGTTGCAAGACAGTTCAGTTCATTTCAATTAGGATTTATGTTGTTAACACTCACTATATCAGCTGTTTGTGAAAACATTTCGTGGAAACATTTTAGATGCCACAGTTGCCTTTCAGTTCATTTCTAGATCACTTTGAGAAAATTAAGTAATCATTAATAGTAATGATTCAAAATTTAGCGAACATTCACACCCAACTCAATTCCATTGGTAATCTGTTGTGCCAATCACCAGCCATGATAAGTGAATTTTTTTTAATTGATTCCGAGAATTGAAGATTACCAATAAAGCTAAATAATGGTAACACTTTTCAAATATTTCTAATAGAAAATACAATCTTAACCCTTTAACTCTGAGGATCTCATTGGCAACTCTCCTAACTGACTGTCATACAGTTCTTTTGATGTTCAGTTAGTTTGGAGAATTTGGTATTGGATCAAGTAATAATCTTCTGATTAATATTTGTCTTTATTCTCATTAGTTGTCTGCTTGGTATTGTATTGATTTTGTATAGAGAAACTGTGTCTTGGGCACTCGATCCTAGGAGTTAAAGGAACCAACAAAATTCTTTAAAACTTAAATGAACTTTTGGTACAGTGAAAAACCTAATTCAAGGTAGTTTAATTCTTTAATTGTGTATTCATTTGATCATTTTTTAAAAGATTATACACTGACATCACAAATTTAATCTAAAAAGCAGGTTTCCTCTGTAGATCTTGTCAACCAACTATAAGTATTTATTTAACCCTCTCCTTTCTAGCATCAGTATGAATAATCTCCATACTACTTCCTAGACATTTCCCAGGGTTCTGACAAGGAGAATTTGTTCAACAATCAAGAGCTTCTTTAGTTGGTGATCATATCCTTTATTCTCATGACCTTAATGTTTGGTTCAAAGGTGATGTTGTTAGGAGAAATTAGATGTTAGTCACTCTTAGTGGTTGAAGGGTTAAGGTGGATCACATCATTTTACTGACAAATTATCTTTCCTATATTTCACAGAACTCACAACAAAACAGAGTCTTTGTTAATCATATGTTGGAGGTGTGCAAAACAGTAAGTTTCGACTCATGTAGTTTACAATTAAATTCAATCACAACTACAATTAGACAAGAAAGGCAATTACCATTGATAGTTAAAACACAAAAATTTACAATTACATACTAGAGCAATAATCATACACCTTTGTGAAGTTTTTATGCCCACTTTAAATGTCATATCTTCCTTCTGATGCACTCCTTCTGTTAATGACTTCTTTTCCCACAGTTTGCCACATCAAACTTTGAGAAGATGTCAGCAACGTCTGATGAAAATGATGCTGAGGACGAATAAACAAGATTCTGCTTCATTACCTTCCTAGTATACTCTTCTACACCATTATGTACTGAGCTTCATATCAAAATGCTGCATTATATGTTAATGGCATAACTTCAAACATTTGCAACCTGATATAGCCTATACATGACCTAAAGAGCTATAAAGAGTCATCAATGCATTCAATTTCAGACTCCAATAACAAATTGTGACAGTTATGACAACCCATGTTTTTTTTAAATAAAATGTTATCTTGTTAATCAATATTACTTCTCAAAACTGGCTGTCACTTCAATGAAAAAACATATTAGTCACACAAAAGGCGTCCGAAGCTCATGTCTCGAGAAAAAGCAAAACGATGAATTCATGAAAGCGTCACATGATGCATGACTCGGTGCTAATTAAGTTACGAGAGGAACCATTGTATGAGAATTTGAACACATTATAAGGTATAGTATGGGGAACGAAATATCATCCATTTAAAAGAAGAAGTCAAGACTGCACGCTACGATTTGGACCGTTGTCCACGTAGAGGTAGTTTGCGCCCTGAAAATCCTCACACTTGGCATTTTTCTCAGCCAAAGTTGCAACAGGAATAACAGCGATGGCCCTAAATCACACATTAAGGTCATGAGAATAAAGGAAATGATCACCAAATAAATAAGCTTGCAAACGATGGTCTTTTTCTGTACAAAATGATTTCAAGTCGACAACAATATTAACTCTTCAAGACTTTGAACTGTGATTATAATACGTACATCTTAATGCAACCAAAACAACACACCGAATGACAAAAACATTTACAAACTTTAACTAAGCAAAATTACCTTTTTACCATGCGATGAACAATTGTCGTAAAAATCATAGTTCCAGTGTTCCCCTGTTCCCCTATTCCTATTCGCCAGCAATCTTAAAAGCAGTTTCCACATGGAAATTCTTCATTTTGACTTTCCTTTTTTTTTAATTTTTTTTTTATCTAAAACCATTTCTATTGTTAACGAACGATTCACCATACAACAATAAACATATTCCAAACTTGGACGCCATCGTTTAGCTCGTCGTATATTACGGCTATTTGCTGCAACAAACCGGCTGCGCATTAACATCGATCTTCCTTCGCAACAACCTCGTTACTAGGAGACTAATATTCACTAATATTCACCAATAT